>NC_040041.1:26905802-27205802 GCF_003713205.1 Coffea eugenioides
TCTAGGTTAGGCACTATACCATACCTGAGGGGTCCGATCAACTTATTGACATTTGATTAGCAAGTAATTTGGAAATTTTGGACCAATTGAACAGCGGGAGATCTCTAACAAAATGAGGACAAATCCGAATGAATGATTGGTTTTGGTTGGCGCAAGAATTTATACAAATTAATTTAACTTTGACAGGCTTGTTATTGAAGAAATTTGAAATTTCCTAAAGCAGATCAAAACCCTAATTCATCCAAATCAAATGCAATGGGTGATTTTCTTAAAAACAACTAGGTTTCTCAATTTGAAATTTGACATTAAAACCCTAATCAGTCGACTGGGTTGGATGAAATTGATGATTTATTCAAAAATTGATCAGATCACCTTAAAAAAGGGTGAAATGGTCAAATGCAGATCACCTTAAAAAAGGGTGAAATGGTCAAATGCATTGAATGAAATTTGATTATTTATTCAAAATTGAATGGATAACCCTAAAATGAATTAAACTAATCAAATGAATTGAATGAAATCAATTGATCAAACAGATCGAGTGAAATGATGATTTATTCAAAATCGACCGAATTGCCCTAAAACTAGGCAAATTGGTCAAATGGATCGGACAAAATTGACGATTTATTCAAAATCGATAAGATTACCCTAAAATGGGTAAACTAGTCAAATGAATTCAAAATCGACTAGGTTGCCCTAAAAATGAACAAATTGATAAAATGGACTGGATGAAATTGATGAATAAAATGGTCCAATGGATTGAATGGAATTGACAGCTTACTTAAAAATCAATCTATCCATTGGTAGTTTCAAAAATTTATTGCGATGCATTAGTCTATGAGCCTTTTAATATCAAATTTTGGCCTCAATTTATTTATCGTCTCAACAGTGAGGAAATATTGGTGAATTTCTTCAAATTAATGTCCTTTACGCAAGGGATTTTTACCAATTTTGATAAAATGGCCAAAAAGTGATTATTAGACGCTCATATTCCAAAGATCACTCTATGAAAATGATCGGATCCTACCTTACCTTGTGCACTACCCATTTGGATGGTACAAAATGTAAACGTGCAAGTCTCATTGGATTAAGTATCCAAGACACAGGGCAGTTTATTCCTAATACAAGATCCCCTAAATGGCATTCCCTCTATGGCTCATGCATGATGCCAATTTATCAAAGCGACTAAATATGCAGTACACCAAATGAAACGTGACCTAAAGGAACCCCCTTTTTGTATGCCGGGGTGAGCCTAAAATGAAATGTATTCATGTTACAAATGCGAAGCATTGAATTTAAACGTGTCACATCAAACGGGGTAGGCTCCTAGAGAGTACCATGCCAGGACTCTTATTTTCTAGGGCTGATGAATGCAATAGAGACAAAAACCAAGAAAAGTTAGTTCAATCGGATAAATACACATAACACATTGTAGCAAAGCAATACAAAGAGATAAAGTAATAAAAGGAAAAAAGGGGTTGGATCCCACCCCTCGTGAATAGTGTCCTTAATAGGGTAAGGCAAACTCTACCCTAGGAAAACTATCATGGATGCATGAGGTATTGGCTCACTAATGCATCTAGACTCGACAGGTTTTAGGTCCTCGAGCCTTCAGACTTGGAAACCAAGGGTCATCAATCCCAAGGTTCTTTGTCGGTGGCTCGAGCGATTTCCCAGACATTGCTACGCACACGTCGTGTCACGGCTACATATCTGAGTGAATCTATCAAAAATCCACAACCTTCGACTAAAAGCTAAAGGCTATTAACCCAAAGCTTAAAGCGGAAGATTGAGTGACCCCTCGGATCATGCTACGCACACGTCGTGTCACGATCACACGTCCAAGTGGGTCGCCTAATCCTAATAGGGTGGAGTGGCGTGACAAGCCACTAAAAGAAAAATAAATGCGGGATAAAAAGTAAAGCGTATGCACGTATGCTAGTGCTCGATTTAGAGGGGAGAGATCGGGAGCCAATGCGAGGCTCTAGAGTAATGTCCCCCCATCCCAATGCAATGCAAAGCGCGGGATAAAATAAACTCTCCATCCATCAAATCAAACGTAGGCGAATGGGTGAGGAAGTGAGTTGATACGCGCGAAACACAAAAATCCTAAAAAGGAAAAAAAATGCAATCCTAAATATCCAAATGTAATATATAAGAAGGATAAAAGAAGAAAAAGAATCGACTAAATTAAATGCTCGGACTCTGTAAGTCCCCAGTGGAGTCGCCAGCTGTCGCGCCCCATTTTTGAAAAGAAAAATAAATGGTTTAAAAAGTGAATTTTGGTTTGATTTTTTATTTGAAAAAGGATTTTTGATTTTAAAAGAAAATGGGCCTAAATGGGGTTTGTAATGCGACGATTTGGGCCCAAATTATAGTTTAAAAAGGGTTTTTGAAATAAAAATCGGAGTCGCCACTTGGTATTGAGTTAAGGTGTACCAAGTAACCTAAAAATGAATTTTTTAAAGAAAAAAATAGAAAAACCCCGATTAAACGACTCCTAGTCTACGTAAATCAAAGAAAAAGGTTCGGGAGTCACATTTGAAGAAAGGGAAGGCAAGGATAAAAATTCGAGGCACCCTTTCGACCTAGCCAAGGCTAGTTGCGTGATTTAGTCAAAGATTTTCTTATTTTAACCTAAAAATTTATCACATTTGGACGTACTATATGAATGCGAACCCTAGACCTAGGAGGGTGTCGGGGGGTCGAAATGTATCTTCAAAGCTTACTTGGTACCAATCACATTAATTGTGATGCCCAATGAAGACTCTTCGAAGAAGTCACGAATAATGCAAAAATATGAGACTCTAAGAAAAGAAAAGGAATAAAATAATTATACAAATATACATGTCTTAAAGGAGTGCATCATGTCGGGTACGGGGGACTAATGTTCGTGACTCAATTTTCCTTTTAATAGAGGGAATACAAGTGTGCTAAGGCTAGAAAAGCCAAACTCGTCCATATCCCATATCCAAAGGGGTTATCCTTAATCTAATCAAGCAAATGCACTACCCTAATCCTAATTCTAAAATGAAATGCAATTCTAATGTTATGTATCATACATAGGGGTATATATATAGGGAAATTAGGGATAAGGGATATACGTATAAGGGGAATATCATACAAAATGATAAAAGACCCTACAAAGTGAAAAATATGCATGAGATGAAGTGATTTTATCACACAATCATGATCTAACGCTCGAAAGGTTCCTAAGGGTCTAGCGTTGGACTAGCCCATATTTCTACTTTCTCACTAGCGTTGGACTAGTCAGAAATCGAACAAAGAAACCACAACTAGCGTTGGACTAGTGTGGTAACGTCACACATCAATTGTAACTAAATTAATCATGTAAAGCTTAATAAAAGCATATAAACACATAATATCATATAAACACATAACACATAATCATGATATCTAGATGCAAGGCCCTAAGAAAGCGGTAACACATAGCACATAAGCATGCAAATCTGTGAGAACCCGTAATTTCCTCATTTTCTAGGTTTTATTATATTCAATGGCATGTTTTTCTGCATTTTCGTTATTAGGAAAATTTCTAGATAATGTTTATGAGTAAATATAGTCTTTAGATGATTTTTCTAGTATCGGTTAGATTTTGAGAAATTAAGAGCGTATATCGGACGTGGGACCCGCTAGTGCGGAAAGTTCGGAAAAATTCGGCCAACTAGGTTAAGTTTTGGATATTGGATTTAAATTACTGGGTGTTATGAGATAATTAGATGTTGCTATTTGGATTGGTGTGAGAGGAAACAAAGAGATAGAGATGCATTAATTATAGTGACAAGTGTCACCATATGGTTAGTGGTTACTTTTGACTACTATTCATACTTTTACCCTTTTACTAAAATAACTCAAAAATTGACCAAAATTCACTCCAAATTTGCAAGCTCATAGCCGGCCCTCTCCAAGAAAGAAAGAAAGAGAACTCTTCAAGTTTTTGCTTCAATCTTGCTCAAATCTACCAAATCAACCACTTAATCTTGCTTTTGTTCCATAGAAAACCTTAAGTGAGTGATTGTGAGGTGTTTAGTGGAGTTGTTTGGAAGGCTAAGGTGATTAGTTGCTCCCTCTCTTGTGTTGCTAAGGTGAGTAGTGAAGGAACCCCTCTTCTCCATCTAATGATGTTTAATTCATGATTTGTGGTAGTTTAAGATGTAATTTTATGGATTATATCTTGATTTTGGTTGAATTGGTGAAGTTTTATAATTATTGGTGATTTTTCTGTTTTCATATGATTATTATTATGTAGTCATGTATGATGATTGGAAATGATATTTAAGGAAGCTAGAAGGTGGAAAAAGTGGTTAATTGCAGGAAATTTCTGTTTTGGAAAAAAGTTGGAAAGTTAGGGTTTCATTATTTCACATTCTGCCCGGCACAGTACCTCATAGTTAGATGCCGAATTTGTGACACCCCCGCTTTTCCCAAGGGCGAACCCTAGGGTATCGGCGGGACGCCTGCTTAGCTCGCGCCAGGACTCAAAATTTCAAAACAATAAAACTAGATAACCCACAAGCGTACTATTCACTATATATCTAACGCCAAAAGAGTTCTATTTACATCTTCAAAAGTATCGAGTCAAACCACTCTAATACATTATAATAACAACTAGCAGAAGGTAGACCTTAAGGAGGGTCCTTATACAAACCACCAAAACAAAAATAAACATCCTAACTGTCCGACTGTTACAATCAAACCTAACTATACTAGTGAAGGTGCCAAGAAGTTCCCCGCGTCGTCCCCTGCTAAGGAAAACAAAGGAAACGGGGTAAGTTAGAAGCTTAGTAAGTCAACAGGGGTAAAAGCATAAAATTTCACATTTAAAGAAACAGCTATTCCACAAAATGTCAAGTCAAGTGCAAAAGTAACAATACAAAGGAAGGATACAGGTTGGCTCCAAAGCCAAGTCATTTGCCATGCGTGATCTCCTGTCGACACTCCGTCGACCATAAATAAGGTCCGTAGAACTTCACTTGTACACCCACCGAACACCTTATCACCCTCACTGGCCAGTCACCTCACAAACTTGCCCGGGCGAATGAAATCACAAACTTGAGCTTGAGTCACAAGCTCGGGTCACAAACTTGGTTCACATTTTTAGTGAACCGGATTCACAAACTTGGTGACCTCAGACTAAGTTGGACTGGCTTCGACCAAGCCCTGACCGGCTCGAATAGTCCATCTAGGTCAGAAGATCCACCCCAACTTACAAACGTCACCCCGAGCTACAAGCTCAAGGGGTTCAAATCCAAAATAATTCATGTATACACATCTCATAAAGAAACATAGGTACAAGCAAGGGTTTAGGTCGAGTGTGATAAAGTACACCCTCGCCTAAGTTCCCCTTTTATTCACATCAAAACACATAAGCAGTTTATACACATAAACGGCCTGAATACTTACTCAAAATACAAAAGTGGTACAAGAGCAAAATCACTTCGCGCGTGTTCACTAGTAGTGGGCCCCACCGGCTCCGCCTAGCTCACCACTGTCTGAAATAGAAGATTGTATCACATATTATCACAAACGGCCACTAACATTCCCAAAACAAGAAAAACGGCAAAATCGGCACATGCAAGTGCGGAAACGGCAAAATGGGCGCACGCGCGCGCGCGGAACGTCAAACGGAAATGGCCAAATCTGCCGTTTCAAACCGTTTTGATCAAAAGTTAGGCTAGGAATGTCAGATCAAGGTGACCAAGACACCATTTCGAAGCTATGAGGAAGGGCTACAATTCTCATGAAGACACCTTAAGCTAGATCTGAATGGAAGCAGGTCGAAATTATGGAAAACAGCACCAGAAATTTACGTGTTCGGGTGACGAACAGGGTTTGTTTTCTGGACCATAACTCACAGCTCACAAATCTAAATCAAGAAATTCCAAAGGCATTGGAAATCTAGGGCATAAGGCTATAACTTTCATGTTTGGACCAAAAGCTGAATCAATACAGAGCATGGAGGAAAATGGGTCCAAACATTCCTGTCAGAACAGCCCAAATTTGAAGGCAGTTCTGACAACTGATCTTGTTTTGGTCATAACTGAAGCTACGAAACTCGGATTTGGATTACCTTTATACCGTTTCGAAGCTAAGACCAAGATCTACATTTCTTATGAAGACACCAACACCCGTACGTTATCAAAACGGACAAAACAGGGTCAGAAGCTAAATCCAGAAACACGGCAGAATCCGAAGTTTAGAATAGATGCGACTATTTTGGCCATAACTCAGGCTACATAGATCCGTTTGAGGTGTTCTTGGTGGCGTTGAAAATCTGAGACAGAGTACTGAAAATTTCATGTTTTGGAAAATGGCTAAATCCGAACGGATTATAGTGAATAAACACAACCAAAAAGACTAAACTGTCCACGCGGAACTCTGGAATGTAACCTAGAACAGCGAGGGTATTTTCATCTTTTCACAAGTTACATTTCTCTGATTGAGCTGAAATTTTTTAGGCAACTATAAATTACCATTCCCTACAACTTTCATGTTTTAACCCAAAGCCAATTCGGCCTCTAACTATGAGCTACAGTGTCGGGCAGAATGAAGAACAATGAAACCCTAACTTTCCAATTTTCTTTCCAAAACAGAAATTGCTTGCAATTAACCTCCATATACACCTTCTAGCTTCATTCTATATCATTTCCCATCATCATACATGGCTACACCATAACAATCATATTAAAACAGAAATCACATGATTAAATAGAAAAATGTCATCAATCTCAACCCAAATCATGAAATAACACCAATAATCATCACCTCAACTCACATAAGTTACTAATTAAACATTATTGGAAGGAAAAGAGCAGTTCCTTAGTCACTCACCTTATAACACAAGAAAGGAAGCAATTCAACACCTTAGCTTTCCAAACAACTTCACCAATCACCTCAAAATCACTAAGTGGAGGAGTTTTATGGAGCAATTACAAATTTAACCGGTTGAAGTTGAAGATTGAGCAAGTTTGGAGCAAAATTTTGGAGAGCTTTTCTTTTCTTTTCTCCTTAGAGAGGGCCGGCCATGAGCTTGCAAATTTTGGGGATTTTTGGGTCAACTTTTTGAGTTATTTTGATAAATTGGTAAGAGAATGAATAATGGTCAAAAATGGTAATGAATCTCTAAGTGACACTTGTCACTTTCATTAATTGCTTGCCTAACTTTTGTCTCTCTTACACCTATCCAATTGGTAACCTCTAATTATCGCATAACACCCGGTAAATTAACTCCAGTATCCAAAACTTAACCTAACTGGCCAAATTTTTCCGACCTTTTCGCCCTAGCGGGTCCCACGTCCGATATATGTTCGTAATTGTTCAAACACTAACTGATACTATAAAAATCATATAAAAACTATATTTACTCGATAAAATTATCTGGGAAATTTTCTAATAAAGAAAATGTCGAAAAGGCGGGCGATCAATAAAATAAACCCTAGGAACTTAGAAAATTTGCGGGTTCTCGCACTCATTCTTTCGGGCAGTCACAGAATTGGCCTTGGGTTAAAACATGAAAATTGTAGGGAATGATATTTTAGAGATTCCTGCAAAATTTTAGGTCAATCGGAGCAACGTAGCTTGTGAAAAGACTGAATTACCCCTGCTGCCCTGTTTCTACCCGAATTTGATAATTGCGTCTGTGATTGGTTATTTTGGTTGGGAATACTTCGGAATTGGTTGTGGAGGTCTTCTGATGAATTGTAGCCGTGTATCTTAGCTTTCAGATGGTTTTGGAATTACTTGATTTGGACTTAGGTAGCCTGACTTATGATGTTTGAACCAGAATACGGTTTGTGAACCTGTTTTTGCGGTTCTGGTGTAGTATATTGCATTTTTGACCTGGTTACACTAGAAACTGGACAGAGTAGCCTTCTTCAACATCATAGCCCTATCTCTTAGCTTCGAAACGGTGTATCTTGTACCTCCATCCGATAATCGTAGTGCCAATGGTACCAAAACCGTAAACTGATGTCAAAAACTGTTTTTTTTGGGTTAGAGCTTAATGCCATTTCCGGATTTTCCTGGTTTACTCTAGTGCTTATACATTCTAGTGGAACCTTATTTTGGTGGTATTTGGCATTGGTTATGACTTGTAATTGAGTCTTATTATGCTTATTTGAATGTTCTAGGCCGTGACGGTGGTGCAAGACGCTCTTAGGCGGAAGTGCATGAAATATCATTTGCTTGATTGGTGAGTGTACCACTCACTTGTTGTTTACAATGTGGCTTTGGTATATGTGAACTTGATGCCTTGAAGGCTTATTTGCTCCGTTGAACTTAATTGAGTGAGGGTGTACTTGATCGCCCTCACCCATTTGGTATCTCATATGACTGTCTACTGTTTTACTGTAATGATTGAATGATACATGAAATACTGAATTGGTTCATGAATTTGGTGTCGCTTGGACGAGTATCCAACGACCATTACTGATACGACTGAGCTCAACCCCATTGGTAGTCGATTGGATCGAACCGGCGAGGGCTTGGTCGTGAAAATTGACGAGCCATGGGGACTGTTATATGGAATCTTGTAGTAGTGAGACTCTTGATTCCGGTATACTCAAGTATTACCAAATTTCTACTGTTTGGAGTTCGGGCCCGGTAGGGGTATGTTGGGTGGAAGGAATGGAAGTAAAGTGGAGCCTACGGTTGGTTACTCTTAAACATTGACGGAGGGTCAATGAAATCCGATCAAGAATGCAAACGAGGAAAAGGGCTCTTGAGAGCCGCCCGTATCCTTTTATTACCACTATTAATGTGTGTCTTGGCTTACTTTTGATGAATTGGAATGAAAAGCTTTATGCTTGTGTGAACTTTGCTGCTCGAGTGGTATTATCTCACTGGGCGTAAGCTCACTCTATTCCCTTTTTGTTTTCCTTACAGGAAAATAAATACTTTTGGACTGGATTTGATAGTTGGTTGCCGAATTGAGCTAGATGGACATATCTTTTGTATAGCTCCTTCATTGAAACCCTAAATGTACTTTTGGGTCCGTTTCTCTTTTGATTTGACAAACCGTACATGTATCCACTTTTGAATAACTTTTGTATGCCACTTTGGATTGTATATGCTTAATTTCAACATGTAAATATTTGCTTGATGTTTGGTTGGGTTTTGACGTGTCGGTTACTATTCATGGCCGACTCCGATTTCATTTTTTTTATTTTGACATTTTGACTTGTTTACGCGCCGTTGTATGTTCCAGGAACGTATTAGATAGCTCTAAACTAAACCGTTAGTCCTGGCGAGAGCTGGGCAGGCAGTCCGTTAACCCCTTTGGTTCGCCTTAGGGGAAGGTGGGGCTGTCACAAAATCACGCAAGGCAAATAAAGCAATAAAGCCCTAACTATTACATTGAGGGGGAGCCTACTACAATCTAATGGGGGAAATGAAAATAAATAAAATAAACCTTAACTATTACAACTTGGTATTTAAATGCCTTTTAAATAATCAAAATGAACTAAAATAAATATACGAAATTAAGACGAGTAAAGCGAATTAATAAATAAATAAAATGAAAACATTCAAAAGGCATGCAATTAAACACATAAAGTCATATAATGAACATAGGGTCAAATAAAGCGAAAATAAGGGATAGAGTGTACCTCCCTTGAGTCGGGACCCTAGTGACACAAATTTACTTATTTACCCTCCAAAATAATAAAAAGGGTCAAGGCATCACTTTAATTAACAATTAATCACATGAAACAAAAACATGAGAATTAAACACGAAATAAACCATCCATGTGTAAGAAATTGAGACGAGCGAGATCCTAAGTAAAAAAGTTTTAAAAGTTTAAAATGAAATACTAAAATTCAATGGCTTAAAAATGGAATCTATCATATTCAAGTGCTAAAACTTCACAAAAGAAGAATGGAAACTTATTTATTAGGACAAAACTACTAAATTAGCGAAAATATTAATCAAAGGGAAATCAAAACTATAAATTCTTCACAACTATCCCTATTTCATCCTAAAATCACAAATAATCTGTCCAAGGTTCATGTTAAGACATACCAAAGCAAATTAACATTTTTGAAGGGACAAAATTGATTAACTTTGCCAATTTTTAGGCCATAGCGAAATTAGACAAAACTTAAAGGGTTAAAGTGTGACTTTTCTTTTTAACATGCATGCAAACTATGTAGAAGAGCCTTCCTTTTCTGCACCAATTCAGCCGCAATCTTCTTCCCATTTCATCATGCCAAGCGAGTTCAACAAATACCAAGGTTTCAACTATCAATTATCAACTAAATGAAACATGAACTTTCGTTGCAAGATTGAGGCAAAGCATTTGAGTTGACCCAACAGCAAGAGAAAGGGGAGCAATGCAGCAAGAAACGCAAGAGGTTTCATGTATCAAGAAGACACTACAAGCACCAGCAGCTCTACGATGCAAAGAGATGTAAGAACACTGCAGAGGCACGAAGAGATGAACATGCACACGACATACCAACCAAAAACCTAAAAATCATAAGCTTCAAACAAGCCCACGCTTGAGCGAGCCAAAGAAGGAACAGAATCCATTTGTTCACGCTGTTGTAACAAGCCGAGATCTTTAAACTTGTTGCAGCAGATTTTTATGGGCAACTCTAAGCGCGAAAGTATTCTAAGATCAGGTAAACAGGCTCCTCAAACATTCTTCCCAGTTTTCAACATAAAATTCTTAAGTTGAAACACAAAATTCAGAAAGGGAAAGCGTACAAAACTGGAAATAAAATTTCTGCAACTTTCTCGGTTTCTTAATCAAACACAGAAAAATCAGCGTTATCTATTTTGTTAGAAGCAAAGTAATTTAAGCACCAAATCCAATCATTCTAATGAGGTTGAAGACCGAATCTAAATCACAAACCAAAGGCATGCATCTTCAACTTGAATCAAAATGAACCCCAACTCGAAAGTATAGCAGAATATAAGGGTAGAAAAATAAGGAAAACATCAAAACCTCAAGTTCCTTCTTAGTTTCTGATTAAAACTTTTGCAAACGTACTGAACCCAAAAACTATACAGTCTGCTAACAAGATTGCCAAGCATCATCTGGGCTCTCCACTCACGGATAAAAAAAACAAATCTTTGGACAGAATGGAACAGGCGAAGGGGGAGGAAAAAAACCAGAGACAGCCGCCATGTAAAGCTAAAGGAAATGCAGCCCTAATCAAATTATTTGCGTGTTTTGTCTCTCCTTACTCTGTAACAACAAAGAACGGACCAAATCTAGACTTATTAGGGTGCAACCCTGATCAAGCTAAGAAAGAACGCAGCCTGCATAATCACGATTACAAACCCAGCAGACAAACAAGAACCTCAGGGAGAGAAATGTACAAGAGGAGAACTCAGTGTTACCTCTATTGACGCCTTGGGAGTCGAATCACCGTGAGCACCCTTGGATGAACAACGCTGCAGGACCACCCAAAAGGGAATTGCCTACTCTGATGGAGAATTGCAAAGGCAGGATCTTTTTCCTTTAAACTCCCTTCTCAGCAGCGACCTTTCTTCCCTAGTTCCTTTCTTGTTCTCGGCTTCTCACTTTCTTTCTCAACCCGTAACTCTCTTGACTCCAGATTTTCTCTCCCTCAAACTCTCCTCACTCTCTCTTGGTTTTCGGAGTTGGCCTCCGAAGCTCCCTTCGGTTTTTTTTTCTCAGTTTTCTTTTTAGCCTTTTTCTCTCAAAAGTTTTCTCCTCCACCCGAAGCCTATTCTCAATCTCAGTTTCTCTTCTACAACCTCTCTCCGCCGTCAACTCCTACCCCTTGCTTTCTTTTTCTAAAACCTAGCCGTCACACCAGATTCCCCCTTACCCGAACTCCTTTCTTTTCTTTTTATACCCAATGACCAAAACCCAAAACCCTGATATCAATGGTCCTTTTCAATCTCAGCTCCTCGTTCCTTACCTCAGCCATCCGATGGTTTCCTTTGTTCTAGATTCCTCTTGCTTCTTTGATGAAAGCCAGGTTAGCATGATCCAAAGGTGGAGAAAAAATGACGGAAAAAATGATGGAAATCAGATTAGAATTGAGCTGCGTTGAGTTATGTACTCTCACGCATGTTCCTTGTTTCTGATGGAGAAAAAGCTTGGATCGTGTGTAGCCCGGGGTGCGTGAGCTTGCTTTTTCTTCTTTTTTTTTTCCTTTTTTTTCAATGAATCATTTAATTAAACAATAAACAAAAATAACCGAAATAACAATTTAAGTAAACAAAAATGAACACAAGTAGGAATAAAAGATAAAGACAAAATGCTAAGATTTTTGTTTTTTTTTCAATTAATAAACAGTAAATTTGAAAAAGAAACAAAGCATATTTTTGTGAATGATTTTCTTTTTTTTTTCGATAAATTCCATGCTAAAAATGTCTTAAAAATAAAAGTAAGAGACTAAAATAAATAATAACTAACATAACAAAAAAAATTTAATAGCAAATAAACTAAATTAAAAAATTTGGTGTCTACAAGTGCCATAGTTGATTTAATGAAATTGGCGAATTAGATATAGGGCTTAATTGCAAAAGTTATGGTGTAATGGTAGAGTTAAAGAAATTGGTATACTACATATGGGGCAAAATTGCAAAAGTTAGGGTGTAATAGTAGAATTAACGAAATTAGTGTACTGCATATAGGGCTAAATTACAAAAGTTATGGTGTCATAGTAGAATTAATGAAATTTTTTTATTACATTTGGGGCTAAATTGCAAAAGTTAGGGTGGCATAATAGAATTACTGAAAATGATCTAGGAACAAGTACTTTAGACAGTGACAACTAATTGTTGTCACTACCTCTGAACCGGTTGAGCGACAATGATGATGTTGGAAGTTGTCATTAAATGGACCATTTTAGTGACAACATTTTCTTAGGTCGTCACACAAGTAATTTCCCAATCACTAATTTTTCATGTGTTGCCAAGAGAACTAGATAGGGAGTCATGATATTGTTTTACCTTCATAACAAGTTACTAACTAAGTTTGGAACAATTATAAAATATGTATACATTTTTATTACAATACCTTCCCCATTTTACTAATAAAAAACATAGGCTAAATTGTAAATGATAGGGTGCCATAATAGAATTAATGAAATTGGTTTATTACACATGAGGCTAAATTGCAAAAGATAAGGTGTCATGGTAGAGTTAATGAAATTAGTTTACCACATACGGGGCTAAAATGTAAAAGATAGGGTGCCATAATAGAATTAATAAAATTTATTTACAACATATGGGGCAATATTGAAAAATTTAGGGTGGCATAGTAGAATTAATGAAAGTGAGTTAGGAACAATTACTTTAGACAGTGACGACTAATTGTTGTCACTAACTTTGAACCGGTAATCACATTGTGATAATATTGTAAGTAGTCACTATAGGGCCCATTTCAGTGATAATATTTTTTCAAGTCGTCACGATGGTGATTTCCCGCCACACAGGCTAGTTGTGCGCCACCCATATTATGACGATTAATCCCGTGTTGTCACTGATGATTAGTCTACCCTCGGTCAATTATGATAACATCAAAAGTCGTCACTAAATTTGCTCAACTGTGACAACTTTTTCTGTTGTCACTGAGAATGTTGTAACAAAAGGCCAAATTTCTTGTAGTGTATCTACAAGAAGAGCAAGAGTACTGTGAAGAAAAAAGTTATATCACAACCCGTTTCATCTTCTTCTATTGACATCCCTATCACTGAAAAAGATGACAGCGGTAATGATAATGATGACGATAATAGAGGAGTTAATAGTAGAGATTTGGGAAATGACAACAATAGTGGTGGCAACAAGTATTAGGATAACCAGTGTGTTGGTGGCATATCATGGGCTCAAGGAGATGAAAACTATTATGCCGTGCAAGATACCGGTCATGATTATTATCCTAGCATAAAAGCACAACGGGCAATATTTGATTAGAATAACTAAATTCTCAAGCGAAGATAACTCCTCTCACTATTTCAATTTCAAAGATACTCTGAAATTCATGAGCATATGCAAGACCTGAATACAAGTCAATCATATAGAGTATGATATTTAGTAGCAGCTGGGGTACTTGGTGACTAGGACATTAGTTTGATCGATCATATGTAACTTTCACTGGTTATTATTCTGACTATGAGTCATATGATAGATTTGGCCATCTTTAGAGGCCCACTAGCGTTTCTTCTAGTGCATATCGTAATTAGCAAATTGAAAGATATCATGAGGATTTCCTACTAGTTCAAGTAACATTGGCTATTATGGAAAAAATTATGGTTCATCCAATAGCACTACTGATTGTTTGTACTATCAATGCTTCGGTTACCACAATAGTTAGGAATTTATATCAAATCCACCACTTTTGTCATATTGGGATCATGACTCATCTAGGGCGTCACCAAATTTAAGAGACAAACATTATGATTCATATATTTCTTCATATTTACATGAAGAAAACCAAGTATCAATGCCTTATTCTTAATATAATAGGTAGGGAGATAAGGATGATTTTGAACTTGCTCTTCATTCCATATGATTTTTTTTTTAAAACAAACTCTGACTTTATTCGATTAAAAGGAGAATGGATCATACATGCACTGCAAAACCAGAAAAACCCAGCTTGCTTCTTCTAACCCTTCGAAAGCTTGGAAGACCCGCCCGATCGAGCGTGAGGTCACCTCTAACCAAGGCCGGCAGGTCACAGAAAGATTCATATGTACAGCTACTACCCGAGTCCACACCAATGTTTGCAAGACGATCGGCAGGCTTATTCGCTTCACTAAAGCAATGAGACACCTCTCGAAAGCATCTTCTATCCTCCAGCAAATCCTGTAGATCCCTTCGCAATCTCCATGGACACTGTACTATCCCCTGAATGATCTGAACCAGCCCCAAAGAGTCAGACTCTATGTGCAAATTCACGTACCTACGAGAGATAGCCAACCTAACACCAAATAAAAGTGCTTTCAATTCCGTATGCAAGCTGGTCGTCTCTCCAAAACAGCACGAATACCCCAAGATAAACCTTCCCTCCGAGCACCGGAGCATGCCCCCATCACCACTCTCTCCTGGGTTACCCCTTGCGCAACCATCCGAGTTCAGCTTGACCACAAGAGGCACTGGACGGTTCCAGTGAACCACCAAGGTTGTGTACTCTTTTCTCAGTCCAGCCACCATACCAAACAAGCACAGCTAGTCAGGTACAGCGGGGATGGTGCCCTTAAACTGCAATTGCATAATATCCCTGAGGTCAGTAAAAATACTTCCACGTACGTGTGGCACCGGCAACCGTTGCCCTTCGAACACAAATTTGTTCCGCATCTTCCATAGATTCCAACAGATTAAAGATGGCAGGAGACGGAAAAGGTACTGGAGATATGGATTCTGAGCTGGCTGCAGCCACCAGCTAACCACCTTATGTCGTATCATAGAAGATGATCCAAACCCACCAATCACCTCTTCGAAGTACCCCCAAATGCTCCTTACCACCTCCCCAGTGCAGAAGATGTGATCAATAGTCTCTGGACATGGATGTAGACAGCAAAACAATGAGACGGACCCACTATGCCAAGCCTATGTAACCTGTCCATCACTGGCAGTCGGCTACCTATCAATCTTAACATGAAGAACCAAATCTTGAGCGGCACTCCCTGAAGCCAGAGCCTCGAGTAGAGCCAGGAGCTGCTGCCACCTCCTCGAGCAATCTGATAGGCTGATGCTAATAAGAAATTACCGGACATGCTTGGAGCCCAATCCATGGTGTCCGCCTGATATAGAGAAGGCGGAGCAACTTCCAAAACCTGCCCCACGCATCTGCTAGGTAGCACCGCGCACAACCGCTGAACGTCCCAGTCACCCTGGCCGATAAAATCTGAGACTACACATTCCTAAAAATTATCCACTTGCCGACATAAAGGGCCCGTCCCCAACCAATTATCATGCCAGAAACTAATAGCGCCCCTAGCCAAAACCCACCTGATATGCTGCTCAGTCATCCCTTGGATAGCCATCATTCGCCTCCAAGTCCACGAATCACCGGGAGAAGTATCAGCAAAACAAGGATGAAGATTGGGGCAGTATTTGCAATGCATAAACTCAGTCCACAAAGACTGCCGCAGTCAGAACCGCCACCATAGTATCATCAAGAAGGCATCAAACACACACGTCAAGGATCTCAACCCCGCACCCCCCCTATCATATGATTGACCCAACTGGTCCCATTTTATCCAATGAAAGCGCGGCCCAGCCTCGGAGGAACTCTATAGAAAATCAGCAAAGATTTTATCCAATGTGCAAAAGATCGATTTAGGAGGAGTATTAATAAGTATGTAAGAAAGTAAAAATATATGCTTGCTATATTTGTTAAAATTCAACAATTCTACATACTTCATGAATTTTGATATTTCACTAATAGTTATTATTTTTATTGTTAATCATCTAGCCAATGGAGTTGATTAAAATATGGTGAAAAAGTTTACAGAAAATATAAATGCTCGCTTTTGTATGCCTTCGCATTTTATAATATTATTTGATAGTTATGTATTTCTTTTATTATATTGAATTGTACACTATTACTTCTTTCGTGCATTGGGATTTTTATTGTGTTATCGCCTGCGTGGGATTCTTGCTGTGCAATTATATAAGATATAATAGTTTTAATCTTATTTTTTAGACTTTGCCATTGCATAAAATAGGAATAGAAGGTGCTCTTGATGCAAATAATGTACTCTTAATGTTATAGGTCCATGGTTATAGCAGCATCACTTCATTTAAATAATTAGTGAATATATATATCATATTTAGCAAATCTAATTTGATAATTGTGCTTATTATGATATTTTATATTATTAGTAATTTTTTTAAAAAAAATTAGAAACTTCATGTACCGAAATATATGCACCAACCGATATCCGACCAATGTGCCTTGACTACGACATCGAATGACTTTAATCGGATAAGCTTAGCACAAGACTTCACACAGGCATTAGATTCGTAGATTATTTTAAAGTGGCCTGACTACAACAAGGGTTTTGGGTTACTTGAAGGTATTCCCTCCTCTCTACATTAGCCCGTAATTACATGTGTATAATATTATTTTTCCTCTCTATTTATGTAACACTGCCTTGCCCTTTTAGAGTTAACCTTGCACTACTACTTTCTTACTCTCTCGCCTTAGCTAATTAACTAAAAATTTTACTAAATTCGACAACATCTATAAGGGGAAAATGCTTTTTTCATCGCCGTTTGTGAGAACCCGTAAATTTTCTCATTTTCAAGGTTTTATTCTATTTAAGTGCATGCTTTTCTGCATTTTCTTTATTAGGAAAATTTTCTAGATAATTTTTATGAGTAAAAATAGTTTTTAAATTATTTTTCTAGTATCGGTTAGTCTTTGAGAAATTAAGAGCGTATACCGGACGTGGGACCCGCTAGTGCGGAAAAATCGGTAAAATTCGGCCATTTAGGTTAAGTTTTGTATACCGGGTTTATTTTACCGGGTATTAAGAGATAATTAGAGGTTCCCAAATGGATTAGTGTGGGAGAGACAAAAGGATAGCTTTGCATTTAATGAGAGTGACAAGTGTCACTTGGTGAGTTGATCTTGATTTTGACCACTATTCACCACTTTACCAATTAAACAAAAATTGACCAAGAAAGCTTCATTTTCTTCACTCCTTTGGCCGGCCTCTCAAGAAGAAAAGAAAGGGAAAAGCTCTCAACTTTCTTGCCTCAATCTTGCTCAACCTAGCAAATCAACCGTTTAAACTTCCAATTTCTCCATAAAAACCTTTAGTTGAGTAGTAGTGGGGTTGATTGTGAAGTGGTTTGGAAGCAAGAGGTGTTAAGTTGGTTCCTTTCTTGAGTTGCAAGGTGAGTAATTAAGGAACCTCTCTTTTGTTCTTAGTAATGTTAAATTAGTGGCTTGTGTGAGTAAAAGAGATGGTTTTAAGTGTTATTTCATGACTTGTGGTTGAGATTGGTGAATTTTATATTTATTCTTGATTTTTTCTATTTTTATATGTTTAGTATTGTGTGGCCATGGATGATGGCTTGGGATAGTCTAGAATGAAGCCATAGTGCGCAAATTGTAGCTAATTGCGAAAAATTTCCACTTTGTGCGGAAAATTCCAGATTAGGGTTTCAATTAACCCCATTCTGCCCGGTACTGTTTGGATAGGAAGAAGGCCGAATTAGCCTTGGGTTAAAACATGAAAGTTGTAGGAAATAATCTTTTATAGTTTCCTGTATAATTTCAGCCCAATCTGAGCTCTGTATCCTGAGAAAAGGCAGAAATACCCGGACTGCCATAGGTAGAGTTCGGTGAACAGGGTTGACATTTCACCCGATCTGGCTGTCTGTTTAGCTTGATGCGTACTGATTTAACCTTTGGTCAAAACATAAAAGTTGTATTTCTGTGTCTTAGCTTTCCAATGCCCTTGGAAACGCCCCAATTGGACTTCGGTAGCCTGAATTATGGTCATTTAACCAAAATGCGGTTAGCTAACCTGTTTGTGCGATTCTGGTTTGGTACATTGAAATTTTGACCTAGTTACACTACAATCTGGACTGAATGGCCTTCTTCAACATTGTATCCCTTTCTCTTAGCTTCAAAATGGTGTATATTGCACCTCAATCCGACAAGGGTAGCTTCAGTTGTGTTAATTCCGCTAAGCAACAGTAAATCTGCCTTTTATTTTCCAACCTAAACTTCATTTCCGCACATGCCCTAGTTTGATTTTTGCACTTATACGTTCTATATGGTCTTACTATAGTAGTATGGAGATTCGGTTTATCACTCGTATTCAAGTCTCATTGTGCTTGTTTGAATGTTTTAGGGCGTGACGGTGATTCAAGACGCTCTTTGGGCGGAAGTGTATGAAATTTCATTGCTTTGCTTGACGGTGAGTTGTACCACTCACTTGCTTGTTACTATGTGCGCTTTGTTCTTACACTTGAAAATTGATGCTTGAATGCTGCATTCTGCACCGTTGAAAAAATTGGTTCAAGCTGAGGGTTACTTTATCACTGTCACCGTTATGTCTTACGTATGACCTGTTTACTGTGTTTACTTGATGATTGTATATGAATATAATTGGAATTGGTGTTCGTATTGTGACGGAAGTATCCAACGGCCATTACTATTATCCATTGGAGCTTTCAACCCCATTGTGGTCAATTGAATCGAGCTGGCAAAGAGGCTGGTCCCGTGAAAAATGACGAGCCATAGGACTTGTTATATGAAATCTTGTAGTATAAGACCTCTCGATTCCGGTATTATAACTCGAGTATTACCAATTCTCCACTGTTTGGAGTTCGGGCCCGGTAGGGGTATGTTGGGTGGAAGGAATGGAAGTAAAGTGGGGTCTACGTTTGGTTGCGCTTTGTACATTGACGGAGGGTCAATGAGATACGATCAAGTATGGCGAGCGAGGAAAGGGGCTCTTGAAGAGCCGTCCGTATCCTTTTACCATTGTTATTGATATGTGACTTTATTTAGCTTCCTTATTGAATGATTTGGGATTGATCGACTCCATGCATAATTGAACTTCCTTGCTTGAGTGAAAGTATTTCACTGGGCGTAAGCTCACCCTATTTACTTTTGTTTTCCTTACCAGGGGTTTGAACTTTTGAGGACTAGGACCTTTGGGTTGCCGAGGTGAGCTTGAGTAAATACATTTTGAATAGCTCCTTATTGGGCAAAACCTTAAGTGCAATTATGATCCAACCTTTGCGTTTTGAGTTGTAATTGCAAACGGACTTGTATAAACGTGTAATAAACTTGTTGGATAATTGTTGTATTGCTATTCTGACGTGTCCGGCACTGTTCATGTCGGTTCGATTTTTTTTCTTTTATTTTGTGATTTTGACTTGTTTGAGCATGCTTTTATTTTTTCCGAAACGTTTTAGATCGTGTTTAACTGCACCGTTAGTCCTTGCGAGAGTTGGGCAGGCAGTCTGCTAACCTCTTTGGTTCGCCTTAGGGGAAGGTGGGGCTGTCACAGGTGGTATCAGAGCCTAGGTTTGAATTGGCTTGGGCGTGTTAGAAATGCTCGACTTGAGGATTAATTTGATTATGTCCCCTAAGATTATTTATGATTATTTACTCTTTTGGTGTAGGATGGACGGGCATAATGGGCCTAGTGGTAGCCCTACTGGTGAGCGACCCCGTGGAGTGCTCCCGACGATTAAGTACCAGATTCGGCCAAGAGTGGCCGTCGTACGTTGGAGTCCGGCTAACCGCCTCCGACGTTGTGAGTGCCGTCACACTTACGCCTACCCTAACACCGTAGTGTTGGCTGTGGTAGAGGAACGAAAGGAGTTGGCGATGGATAACGCTAGTCTTGAGGCCGTAGTGAACCAACTAAGGGTAGCTAACGAGAAACAAGCCGAGCGAATCAAGGAGCTAGAGTACGACGTGATCGAAGGTCAAGATAGGGTGGACGACCTTTGCGCCCAACTTGGAGAGGCACGTGAGCGTATGACTAAGAGAGCTAGGAAAGTTAGGGTTTGAGCCGAGTCGATCTTGAACCTTTGCGACGATTTGCTCGAGGTGGAGAGTGACGAGGCTTCGTGTGCGGGGGGCGAGGATGGAGGTGAATCCATCCCGTTGGGTGGGTCCACTAGCCCGACGACGGACTGAGCCGTTATTCTTTGGGTTTTGGATAGTTTTGACTGTTGTGTATAGGATGGATAGGGGATGGTAGTCCTGGGAAAGAACTTTAGCTAGCCATTTTTGTACGTTTGGACTAGCGATGTATATACGACTGTTGATGATGCCATTCCCTTGTGGATTGTCTTTGTTGTACTTGACTGACTATTAATATGTGCCTTGTTTGACTTTGTTTTGGTGACTTTGCTTTGGAATGTGTATATGCTTTATTATAAAAGCTTTTGGTTTCTTACGTACATGTATTGTTATTTTATTGTTCTAGTTACATTTGTCTAGATTGAATAGATTCTATGGAAGGCACGCGTAGTGGAAGGGGACGGGGGCGCGGGAGTAGGCAACCCACGTCGGATGGGGGCACTGGGGAAACTTCGTCTGAGCCCAACCCTGAACCTAAGGTTGACCCGAGCGTTCAAATAGCTGCTACTATGCAGCAAATGACTAATTTACTAGCCCAAGTGGTGCAGCAACATGGTCAAAACCCTAACCCCAATCCTGGAAACCCTGGCAACCACGTGGAGAGCGAGGACAGGGCTCTCGAGAGATTTCAGTAGTTTACCCCACCAAAGTTTATTGGGGGGCCCGATCCGGATGTAGCTGAAAGATGGCTAGAGAAAATGGTGGATATTTTTGCTGCCTTGCACTACACCGAGGAAAGGTAGGTGACTTTCACCGTCTTCCAGCTAGAAGGGGCGGCCCGTTCCTGGTGGAACGTCATCCAACAGAAGTGGGAACGGAGCAAACGCCCCGGACTTGGATGAATTTCATGCGAGAGTTCAACGCTAAATTCTTCCCTCCTCTAGTCCAGGAACGGAAGGAAGATGAGTTTATCCGACTTCGCCATGGGGCCCAGTCTGTAGCGGAATACGAGAGTCAGTTCACCCGCCTATCCAAATTTGCCCTCGAGCTGATCATGACCGAGCAGCGGTGAATAAGGCATTTTATCCAGGGCTTGAACGTAGAAATTCAGAAGGACCTCGCGGTGGCCCAGATTAATGCTTTTAGCGAGGCCGTGGAGAAAGCCCAACGGGTGGAGAGCGCTAGGCTACAAGTGTGGAACTTCCAGGCAAAGAAGCGAGGCTTTCCTGGAAGTAGTTCAGGGCAGGGGGATAAGGGTACCCCTCCCAAGTTCGGATGGGGAGCCGGAGGTGGACGACAGTCGGGAGTAGGCAGAGGGGCTCCGTCCAGGGGTGGCCCAGCTGGGAGAGGCCAAGGAGGAAATTTCCAGAGGGGTTCAGGTTCGGCGTCGCGTGGACCTTGTGGGTACTGCGGAAAGCCAAATCATTCTGAGGACAACTGCTGGAAGAAAGATGAGAAATGTCTGCGTTGCGGAAGTGCAGACCACCAGCTTGCCACCTGCCCAATCCTAAAGCAAGATGGAAAGGGAAGTCAACCACCATCAAAGACTAACGCTGGACCAGCTAAGGGAGATGGGATGAAACCTAAGGTCGCGGCTTGAGTGTACTCATTAGAGCCACAGCAGGTCCCAGATTCCTCTAAGGTCGTAGAAGGTACGATCCCTGTATTCCACCACTTTGCAAAGGTTTTAGTAGATTCTGGTGCCACCCATTCCTTTGTTAACCCTAATTTCATGTGTGGCATTGACATAAAACCTGCTAGTTTACCTTACGACCTAGAAGTTAGTACACCTATGGGGGATCATCGTTTGGTTACTAGCCTGGTTTATAAGGACTGGGAGGTTTGGGTAGGAGAGAGGAGATTATTGGGGGATTTGATAAGCTTGTCCATCAAGGCGTATGACGTGATCTTGGGTATGGACTAGTTAGCCAGGTATAATGCCCAACTAGATTGTAAGAAGAAGGTGGTAGAATTCCGCATTCCTGGGGAGGCGACCCTAAGTTTAGATATAAGGGAAAGGTTAGCTTCATCCGCCCTGATCTCAGGCATTCGGGTTAGAAAACTGCTAAATAGAGGGGCGCAAGGATTTTTAGCCTTTCTAATCAATACCCCCACGGATAAATTGAAGGTAGAGGATGTGCACATAGTACGGGAATTTCCGGATGTATTCCCTGATGAGTTAGTAGCCTTACCTCCGGAGAGAGAGATAGAATTCAAGATCGACCTGTTACCGGGAACCTCGCCTATCTCAAAAACACCGTATCGGATGGCCCCTGCTGAACTTAAGGAGTTGAAGTTGCAGTTACAAGACCTTTTGGAGCGGGGGTTCATTCAAGAGAGTGGGTCTCCTTGGGGAGCCCCTATGTTGTTTGTAAAGAAAAAGGACGGAAGTTTGAGGATGTGTATTCACTATCGGGGCCTGAACAATGTCACGATTAAAAATAAGTATCCACTGCCCCACATTGATGAGTTGTTCGACCAGTTTGCAAGGAGCAGTGGTCTTCTCGAAACTGGACCTCTGCCAAGGGTATTACCAGTTGTTGATTAGGAAAAAGGATATTCCGAAAACTGCTTTCAACTCAAGATATGGGCATTACAAATTCATAGTTATGCCCTTTGGATTAACCAATGTCCCTGCCACCTTCATTAATCTAATGCATAGGGTTTTTAAGCCCTACTTGGACCGATTTATCGTTGTTTTTATTGATGACATCTTGGTTTGCTCCAAAACTCGCGAGGAGCATGAACAGCACCTAAGAATTGTTTTGCAAACCCTAAGAGAGCATCGGTTATACACCAAGTTCAAAAGTGTGAGTTTTGGCTGGAGAAAATTTCTTTTTTATGACACGTAATTTCTCATGAGGGCATCTTGGTTGACCCGGCGAAAGTAGAGGCCATGACCAATTGGAAACGGCCAGAAAACCCTACGGAGATTCGTAGTTTTCTAGGGTTGACGGGGCATTACCGACGTTTCATTAAAGACTTCTCCAAACTAGCAGGTCCTTTAACCGACTTGACAAAGAAGCATGGTCGGTTTGTGTGGGATGCCAAAAGCGAAATGAGTTTTCAGGAGCTAAAGAAAAGATTAACTATGGCGCCAGCTCTAGTCTTGCCCAACGGAGTAGACGGGTTTGCCGTCAATGCCGACGCGTCGCGGGAAGGTCTGAGGTGTGTGCTGATGCAGAACCGAAATGTGATATCTTTTGCCTCTAAGAAATTGAAACCCCACGAGCAGAACTACCCAACCCACGATCTTGAGTTAGCCGCGGTTGTTTTCGCTCTGAAGAAGTGGAGACACTACCTTTACGGGGTGACCTTCGAGGTTTACTCAGACCACAAGAGCCTTAGGTACCTCTTTTCACAAAAGGAATTGAATATGAGGCAGCGACGGTGGATGGAATTTCTGGAGGATTACGACTGCACTATCAACTACCATCCGGGGAAGGCAAACGTGGTGGCTGATGCCTTAAGTCACAAGGCTCAAGTAGCAGGGTTAATGATCAAAGAGTGGGATTGTTAGAATCCGTTTGCGAGTTGAAACCCTGCCTTGGGAGTCATAAGGTGGTTTTTGGTAACATTAAGGTAACATCCACCCTACTGGAGCGAATTAAAGAAGCCCAAAAGGAGGATTCGATGGTGCAGAAGTGGGGAAATAAGGTGAAAAAAGGGGAATCAACCGACTTCAACTTCAGTCCCGAGGGTATTCTAAAATACCGAAATCGAGTGGTGGTGCCTAAAGATGAAGCGGTGAGAACGGAGATCTTAGAGGAAGCTCATCAGTCCAGATACACAATCCATCCGGGTAGTAGCAAGATGTATCAGGATCTGAAAGGAGCCTATTGGTGGGACAATATGAAGAAGGAAATCGCTCTGTACGTGCAGAAATGTCTCGTCTGCCAACAAGTTAAGGCGGAACATCAAAAACCATCAGGCTTACTACAACCTCTTGAAATACCCGAATGGAAGTGGGAAAATGTCACAATGGATTTCGTTTCAGGTTTGCCACGAATGCAACGAGGACACGATGCCGTTTGGGTGATCGTCGATCGATTAACCAAATCGGCCCATTTCTTGCCTGTAAACATGAAATACTCCATGGAGAAGTTGGCTCAGGTGTACATGGAAGAGATCGTAAGGCTACATGGCATTCCTGTGAGCATCGTTTCAGACCGAGATCCCCGTTTCGTATCTCGATTTTGGCAGAAATTCCAAGAGACTCTGGGGACTAAACTCAACTTAAGCACCACCTATCACTCTCAGACGGATGGACAATCGGAGCGAACAATCCAAACTCTCAAGGACATGTTACGGACCTGCATTCTGGATTTTGGAGGTAACTGGGGTCAACACATGACCTTAGCAGAGTTTGCGTACAATAACAGCTACCATTCGCCAATTCAACTGGCTCCATACGAGGCACTATATGGACGGAAATACCGGTCACCGATCTATTGGGACGAAGTCGGCGAGAGGAAGGTGCTAGATCCAGCAACTATTCCATGGATGGAGGAGGCATGAGAAAAGGTCAAGTTGATACGACAAAGACTCCAAACAGCTCAAAGCCGACAAAAGAGCTACACGGATAATCGAAGAAAAGACTTGGAGTTCGAAGTAGGAGACCATGTTTTCCTCAAGGTCACACCGTTACGGAGCATCACAGCGGGTAGAGGAAAAAAGCTCCAACCGAGGCTCGTTGGACCTTTCAAGATTCTCCAAAGGGTTGGTAAAGTAGCGTATCTCCTGGAACTACCGTCCAGTCTCTCTCGAATTCACGATGTCTTCCACGTCTCGATGCTTAAGAAGTACTATCCCGACCCATCCCATATCTTACAGCCAGAGGAAATTGAAATAGATGAATCGCTCACTTACGAAGAGAAACCTGTACAATTGCTTGACCGGAAAGTTAAAGAGCTGACAAACCAGCAGATTCCGTTGGTTAAGATACTGTGGAGGAATCATTGGGTGGAGGAAGCTACCTGGGAGGTGGAAGAAGAAATGCAAAAGAAATACCCTAAACTTTTCGAGAGTCAAGGTGAGAAATTTCGAGGGCGAAATTCTTTTAAGGGGGAGAGGGTGTGAGACCCCATAAATTAATTGCATGCTTTTCCGCATTTTCTTTATTAGGAAAATTTTTTAGATAATTTTTATGAGTAAATATAGTTTTTAAATTATTTTTCTAGTATCGGTTAGTTTTTGAGAAATTAAGAGCGTATACAGGACGTGGGACCCGCTAGTGCGGAAAGTTCGGTAAAATTCGGCCAGTTAGGTTAAGTTTTGTATATCAGGATTAGTTTAGCAGGTGTTAAGAGATAATTGGAGGTTACCAATGGATGAGAGTTGGAGAGACAAAAGGATAGCCATGCGTTAATTAGAGTGCCATGTGTCACTTGGTGGTTAACTCTTGGACTTTTACCACGATTCACCACTTTAGCAATTAATACAAAAATTGACCAAAAACATCTTCATTTGCAAGCTTCCTTGGCCGGCCATCTTCAGGAGAAAAGAAGAGAAAACTCCCAACTTTCTTGCCTCCAATCTTGTTCAATCTTCTAGTTCAACCGATTAAACTTGGATTTCCTCCATAAAAACCTTTAGTTTAGTGGTAGTAAGGTTGGTTGTGAAGTGGTTTGGAAGACCAAGGTGCTAAGTGCTTCTTTTCTTGAGTTGGTAAGGTGAGTAGCTAAGGAACCTCTCTGTTCTTCTCAATAATATGTAATTAGTGGCTTATGTGAGTTAAAGAGAAGGTTTTAGGTGTTATTTCATGACATGTGGGATATATTGAGAATGTGGTTTGAATTTTTCTATTTATTCATTGAATAATATTTCTATGTTTTATTGACGTGTTTTATATTGGTTTGGGCAATAGAATGTTTGGAAAATGGTCTAGAATGAAGCTATATGGGCAATAAATTGTAACGAATTGCGGAAAATTTCCACTTTGTGAGGAAAATAATTCCAGATTAGGGTTTCCATTTTTCCCCAGTTCTGCCCAGACTGTTTTATTCCGCTAAAGTTAGGAGGCCGAATTGGCCTTAGTTAAAACATGAAAGTTGTAGAGAATGATTTTTTTATAGTTTTTAAAATCTCATCCCAATCGGGAGGCAATGTAGCCTATGAAAGACCGAAATACCCCTGCTGCCCTGTTTCTTCTGTCCGCTGAATAATCAGCTTCAAATGATTGGTTAGTTTGACCAGGGATATCTACTGATTTGGTTGTCGAAGACGTGTCTTCTTAAGTATTAATACCCTGCTATCTTAGCTTTCAGATATGTCTATGTGAATCACTTGAGAAAGTAATTGAGGAAGTATGTGGATGTGCTGAGAATTGATTGAATGAAATCAGGCGAACATGCTAGAAATGATTTCCGCCAGTAAAACCTCGAACTGGAAAATCTGGGGGGCTGTTTTGGTAAATTTGACCTAGATACATTGTAAAATGGACTGAAGTAGCCTTCATCAAAGTTTTAACCCTCTGTCTTACTTCGAGAGGCATAAATTTCACATCCATCGATAATCGTAGCCCCAGTTGTGTCAATACGCTAAACGACGTACTATTTTTGGCTTTACGGGCCTAACTTTCATTTCCGGACTTTCCCTAGCTTACTTAGTATTTATATGTTCTAATGGAGTCTTATTTTTGGTAGTATGTGGATTCGGTTTATGACTCGTATTCGAGTCTCATTGTGCTTGTTTGAATGTTTTAGGGCGTGACGGTGATTCAAGACGCTCTTTGGGCGGAAGTGTATGAAATTTCATTGCTTGCTTGGTGAGTGTACCACTCACTTGCTTGTTACTATGTGGCTTTGTTACACTTGAAATTGATGCCTTGAATGCTTATTTGCACCGTTGAGATTGGTTCAAGCGAGGGTGTACTTGATCACTCTCACCCTTTATGTCTTACATATGACTGTTTACTGTGTTACTTGAATGGTATATGAAATATTGGAATTGGTGTCGTTTGGACGAGTATCCAATAACCATTACTGTTCTCACTGAGCTCAACCCCATTGGTGGTCAATTGAATCGAGCCGGCAGGGGCTTGATTGTGAAAATTGACGAGCCATGGGGACTGTTATATGGAATCTTGTAGTATGAGACTCTCGATTCCGGTATACTCGAGTATTACCAATTTTCCACTGTTTGGAGTTCGGGCCCTATAGGGGTATGTTGGGTGGAAGGAATGGAAGTAAAGTGGAGTCTACGTTTGGTTATACTTTGTACATTGACGGAGGGTCAATGAGATACGATCAAGTATGGCGAGCGAGGAAAAGAGCTCTTGAGAGCCGTCCGTATCCTTTTACCATTGTTATTGATATGTGACTTATTTAGCTTTCTTCTTGAATGATTTGGGATTGATCAACTCCATGCATAATTGAACTTCCTTGCTTGAGTGAAAGTATCTCACTGGGCGTAAGCTCACTCCATTAAATGTTGTTTTCCTTACAGGGAACCACTTTTGGGGACTATGATGTTTTGAAGCACGAGTTGAGCTAGTTTTAATATATTTTGTAAAGCTCCTCGATAGTTGGAAAAACCCTAAATTTATTTTGATCTAATTATCTTCCTTTTGTTTTGTAAATTACAAACGTACGTGTATAACACTCTTTAACCCTGTTTATGTGTCCTATTTGGTTTGGAAATGTTTTCCGACTTATATGACATGGCACCCACTATTCATCGACGGTTTTGATTTTCGTTTGGCTATTTTGCGATTTTGACTTGTTTGAGCACGCTTTTATTTTTTCGGAACGTTTTAGATCATGTTTAACTGCACCGTTAGTCCTGGCGAGAGTTGGGCAGGCAGTCCGCTAACCTCTTTGGTTCGCCTTAGGGGAAGGTGGGGCTGTCACATAGAAACCCTATGCATTAGATCCATGAAGACGGCAGGGGCATTGGTCAGTCCAAAGGGCATAACTGCGAATTCGTAGTGCCCATATCTTGAATTGAAAGCAGTTTTGGGAATATCCTCTTTCCTAATCAACAACTGGTACTACCCCTGTCGAAAATCTAATTTCGAGAAGACCACTGCTCCTTGCAACTGGTCGAACAACTCATCAATATGGGGCAGTGGATACTTATTTTTAATCGTCACATTGTTTAGCCCCCGATAGTCTATACACATCTGCAGACTCCCGTCCTTCTTCTTCACAAACAGTACAGGGGCTCCTCAAGGAGACCCACTCTCTTGGATGAACCCCCGCTCCAAAAGGTCTTGTAACTGCAATTTCAGCTCCTTAAGTTCCGCAGGGGCCATCCGATATGGGGCTTTCGAGATGGGCGACGTTCCCGGTAACCGGTCGATTTTGAATTCGATCTCTCTTTCCGGAGGTAGAGCTACTAACTCATCAGGGAATATGTCTGGATATTCCTTCACTATGTGCACATCCTCTACCTTCAATTTATCGGTGGGGGTATTGATTAGAAAGGCTAAGAACCCTTGCGCCCCTCTACTTAGCAGTTTCCTAGCCTGGATGCCCGAAATCAAGGCGGATGAGGCTAACCTGCCCCTTATATCTAACCTTAAGGTTGCCTCACCAGGAATGCGGAATTCTAGCACTTTCTTCTTACAATCTAGTTGGGCATTATACCTGACTAACCAGTCCCTGCCCAAAATCATGGCATACCCCTTAATGGACAAGCTTATCAAATCCCCCAATAATCTCCTCTCTCCTACCCAAACCTCACAGTCCTTATAAACCAGGCTAGTAATCAAACGATGATCCCCCGTAGGCGTACTAACTTCTAGGTCATAAGGTAAACTAGCAGGTTTTATATCAATGCCACACATGAAATTAGGGTTAACGAAGGAATGTGTGGTACCGGGATCTACTAAGACCTTTGCAAAGCGGTAGAATACAGGGATCGTATCTTCTACGATCTCAGAGGAATCTGGGACCTATTGAGGCTCTAACGAGTATACTAGGGCCGCTACCTTGGGCTTTGTCCCGTCTCCCTTAACTGGTCCAGCGTTGGTCCTCGGTGGTTGTTGACTTCCCTTTCCATCTTGTTTTAGGATTGGGCAGGTGGCAAGCTGATGGTCTGCGCTTCCGCAACGCAGACACTTTCCCTCATTCTTCTAGCAGTTGTCCTCAGTGTGGTTTGGCTTTCCGCAATACCCACAGGGTCCACGGGATGCCGAACCCGAACCTCTCTGGAAGCCTCCTCCCTGGCTTCTCCTAGCTGAGCCACCCCTTGACTGGGCCCCTCTACCTACACCCGACTGCCTTCCTCCTCACGCTCCCCGTTCGAACATGGGAGGGGCACTCTTATCTCCCTGCCCTGAACTGCTCCCAGGAAAGCCTCGCTTCTTTGCCTGGAAGTTTCTTACCTGTAGCCTAGCGCTTTCCACCCGTTGAGCTTTCTCTACGGCCTCACTAAAAGCGTTAATCTGGGCCACCGTGAGGTCTTTTTGTATTTCCACGTTCAGGCCCTGGATAAAGCGCCTTATCTGCCATTGCTCGGTCATGATTAGCTCGGGGGCAAATTTGGATAGGCGGGTGAACTAGCTCTCGTACTCTGCTATGGACTGAGCCCCCTGACGAAGCCGTATAAACTCGTCTTCCTTCCGTTCCTGAACTAGAGAAGGGAAGAATTTAGCGTTGAATTCCCGCATAAAGTTCACCCAGGTCCTGGGCGTTTGCTCCCGTTCCCACTTTTGCCGAATAACATTCCACCAGGAACGGGCCGCCCCTTCTAGCTGAAAAACGGCGAAGGTCACCTGCCTCTCCTCGGTGTAGTGCAGAGCAGCGAAGATATCCACCATCTTTTCTAGCCACCTTTCGGCTACATCTGGATCGGGCCCCCCAATGAACTTTGGTGGGGCAAACTTCTGAAATCTCTCGAGAGCCCTGTCCTCTCTCTCCACGTGGTTGCCAGGGTTCCCAGTGTTGGGGTTAGGGTTTTGACCCTGTTGCTGCACCACTTGGGCTAGTAAATTAGTCATTTGCTGCATAGCAGCAGCTATTTGGACATTAGGGTCAACCCTAGGTTCAGGGTCTGGTCCAGATGAGGTTTCCCCAGCGCCCCTTTCCGACGTGGGTTGCCTACTCCCGCGTCCACGTCCCCGACCACTATGTGTCCCTTCCATGAAGTCTAATCGATCTAAGTAAACGTAGCTATATAAAAAAATATATATAACAATACATGTAAGTAAGGAACCAAAGGCTTTTCACAATAAAGCATATATACATACAAAACAAAGTCAAACAAGTCACATATTAACAGTCAGTCAAGTACAAACAAAGACAATCCATAAGGGAACAACATCATCAAAAGTAATATATACAGGGCTAGTCCAGACGTACAAAAATGACTAACCGAAGTTCTTTCCCCGGTCCCATTCCCTATCCCTCCTATATACGGTAGACAAAACCATCCAAAACTAACCTAAGGTAACGGCTTAGTCCGTCGTCGGACTAGTGGACCCCCCCGACTGGACGGGTTCATCTCCAACCCCGCCTCCTGTACATGAAGCCTCGTCGCTCTCCTCCTCGAGCAAACCATCGTAAATGTGGAAGATCGACTCGACTCTAACCCTCACTTTCCTAGCCCTCTTGACCATGCATTCACGCGCTTCCCCAAGTTGGGCACAAAGGTCGTCTACTCTATCCTGGCCCTCAACCACGTGGTACTCAAGCTCCTTGATTCGTTCAGCTTCCCTCAGTTGGTTTACTTCAGCCTCAAGCCTAGCGTTGTCCTTCACCAATGTGAGAACCCGTAAAACCCTAATTATTATCCTAGGGTTTATTTCCCCTTAATTGCATGTTTTCTGTATTTTCTGGCTTAGAAATATTTTCTTAGTGGAGTTTATGAGCAATGATAGTTTTAAGATGATTTTTCTAGCATTGGTGAATTTTTAGAAAATTGAGAAGATATAGTGGACGTGGGACCCACTAGTGCGAAAAGTTCAGAAAAATTCGGCCAATAAGGTTAAGTTTCGGATACTGTGAAAAATTTATCGGGTGTTAAGAGATAAGTAGTGTGTGTGAAGTGATTGATGTGAGAGAGAAAAGAAAGATAGGAAGGCATTTAATGAGATGCCACATGTCACTTTCTCATTGGTTATGACTTAAGAAACACTATTCACCTTTTGACAAATTTTTTACTTTTGACCCAACTAGTAAATATCTTCAAAAATTCACTAAAATTCCCTCATTTTCTCTCCACCATAGCCGGCCCTCTCAAGCTCCAAGGAAGACAAAACTCTTCAACATTCAAGCTTCTAACAAGTCCAAATCCACCAAATCAAGTGCTTAAGTTAGTTCTACTCCATAAAAACTTTCCTTCTAGTGCTAGTTAGTTGTTTGGTGAACTTTGTTTGAAGGACTAAGGTGTTCAACATCCCTCTCTCTCTTGGTTCTTGGTAAGTGAAGCTTGAAACACCCTACTACACCTAATGATGCTTATGTTGTGCTTACTAGTGATAAGAGTGCTGAAATTTCTGGTTTTATCTTGGTTGGAATTGATTTGGTGAAGTTTTCCATTTTATGATGATTTTTCTGGTTTAATTGGATTATGATGGTGTGGTTGTTTGTGATGATTGGCAATGGACTATAATGGCTCTAGTGGATGTGAAATGTGGTTAAATGCAATCAATTTTGGATTTGGTGTGAAATTGAAAAGTTAGGGTTCTTAATTCCCAAATTCTGTCCGGTTTTTGATCATAGGGTTAGAGGCCGAATTTGACTTTGCTCAAAACATGAAAGTTGTAGGTATTGATGTGATGGAGATGCCTGTAAAATTTCAGGGCATTTGGATTAGTGTGGAGTGAGTTATGACGAAATTACTGTAGCTGTTCTGCTTTGGACAGAATGCGAAAACTGCGTTAGTAATTGGCCATTTTGACTGGTTTTGGTTTGGATTTTCGAGTTGGTGTCTTCTGATGAAATGTATCTAGATGTCTTAGCTAACATATGCCTTTGGAATTTCGGCAATTGGACTTGTATGGACTGAGATATACTGATTACAGTTTTTGGTGATTTGCAAACCTGTTTTGGTAATTCTGGTTTAGTATTTTGCACTTTTGACCTAGTTAAGCTAGGAACTGGATTGAGTGCCCTTCTACATTGTTGTAGCCCTGTTTCATAGCTTCGAAATGGTGGGTCTTACAACCCCAACCGATAACCGTAGGGAATTTGACGCCATTACCGCATTATAAGATCAAACACGGTTTTTCTATCGAGGCTTAAGTTAAGGCCATATCTTAATTTCTGGTTTGCTATCATGCCTACTTATGCATGTGAAACCCTATTGGGGTTGTGTTTAGCATTGTTTGGTGACTCGTTCTCGAGTCTCATTGTATGTGTTCCATGTTCTAGGGCTTGAAGGTAGTGCTCGACGGCTTGGTGATCGTGGTACATGAAATACCACTTACTTGCTTGGTGAGTATACTACTCACTTGATGGATTACTATGTGGCTTGTTAAATGTTATGTGATGCCTTAATGGCTTACTTGGATATTGAAATTGATCAAGGTGAGGGTGTACTTGACCGCCCTCACCTCTTTTGATATTGTCACTGATTGGTTACCGCTTTATTGCATTACTGAACTTGATATATTGGTTGGCGAATTCCATTTCATGGAAACTGAATTGTTGTCGTTTGGATGATGTCCAACGGCCATACTGCATTACTGAGCTCAACCCCGTTTGGTAGTCAATTGGATCGAGCCGGCGAGGGCTTGGTCGTGACGATTGAATTGCCACGGGGACTGTACTGGGGAACCTTGTGGTAATGAGACCCTTGGTTCCGGTAAACTCGAGTCTTACCAAAAGCTACTGAAATGGAGTGCGGGCCCGGTTGGGGTATGTTGGTGGAAGGAATGGAAGTAAAGAGTTGTCTACGGTTTGGTTTTATAACATTGACGGAGAGTCAATGAGGTTGGTTCAAGATTTCAAGCGTGGAAACGGGCTCTTGAGAGCCGACCGTATCCTTTTACCGTTTTACTTCATTGCTTATTTGTGCACTTTAAATGAAAGTTCATTCTTATATGACTTTGATTGCTTATTGGGTGGTATACCACTGGGCTTTAGCTCATTCCGTGTTATTTGTTTTCCTTACAGGGTGATAATTACTTTTGAGAATGAATTGGATAGTCAATTGCCGAATTGAGCATGTAAATGTCTTTTGTATTGCTCTTGAAGTGAAACCCTAATGTAACGGGTTCATTTCCTTTTAATAGGCAAATCGAATGTGTACTTCCTTCGTGAATGGTTTTGGCTTGCCGTTGTGGCTTGTAAATGGCTAATGTTATGTTGTATATGTTTTTCGATGCTTGGTTGGGTTTCGGACGGGTCGGTTACTATTCATGGCCGACTCTGGAGTTCGTTTCTTTTATTTTGGGATATTTTGCCCTTTTGCCTTGTTGCGCGCGTTATAAGTTTCAAACGTGATAGATCGCTTTATACTGCACCGTTAGTCCTGGCGAGAGGTGGGCAGGCAGTCCGCTAACCTCTTTGGTTCGCCTTAGGGGAAGGTGGGGCTGTCACAACCAACTCCTTTCTTTCCTCTACCACGGCTAACACGACGGTGTTGGGGTAGGCATAGGTGTGGCGACACTCACAACGTCGAAGGCGGTTAGCCGGACTCCAACGTACGACGGCCCCTCTCGACCGAATCTGGTACTTAATCATCGGAAATACTCCGCGGGGTCGCTCACCAGCAACGCTACCACTAGGCCCACTATGTCCGTCCATCCTACGCCAAAAGCGTAGTTAAACTTAAATACGCTTAAAGAAATAATCAAATATAATCCTCAAGTCGAGCATTTCTAACACACCCAGGCTGATTTTGTGACAGCCCCACTTTCCCCTAAGGCGAACCAAAGGGGTTAGCGGACTGCCTGCCCAGCTCTCGCCAGGACTAATGGTTCAGTTTAGAGCGATCTAATGCGTTCCGGATCTTACAAACGCGCGTAAACAAGTCAAAATGTCAAAGTAAAAAAAAATAAAAAAAATAAAACCGGAGTCGGTCATGAATAGTAACTGACCCGTCGAAACCCCAACCAATCATCAAGCAAATATTTAGATGTTGAAATTTAGCAGATACCATCCAAAGTGGCATACCAAAGTGATTCAAAAGTGGATACAAGTACGGTTTGCCAAATCAAAAGGGAAATGGACCCAAAAATACATTTAGGGTTTCAATCAATGAGCTATACAAAAGATATGTCCAACTAGTTCAATTTGGCAACCAACTATCAATTGCAGTCCAAAAATATTTATTTTCCTGTAAGGAAAACAAAAGGAATAGGGTGAGCTTAAGCCCAGTGAGATAATACCACTCAAGCAGCAAAAGTTCACATAAGCATAAAGGGATACGGGCAGCTCTCAATAGCCCTCTTCCTCATTTGCATTCTTGATCGAATCTCATTGACTCTCCGTCAATGTTTCAAAGTAACCAACCATAGACTCCACTTTACTTCCATTCCTTCCACCCAACATACCCCTCCTCATAAAGGGATACAGGCGGCTCTCCACTTTACTTACGTAGTAGTGCCTTTTATTGAAGTTCGGGCCTGGTGCAGTGTATGGTGGACGGATTAGACGTGTAAGTGGAGTTCTACGGACTAAAATGCTGACCCGGTTGACAAAGTGTCATTGCGGGAAGGTATTCGATTGAGGTTTGGCGAAGCAAGTGGAACTTAGCTCCTAAGAGCTCCTGTATTCTCATTGAATTCGTTAAATTGAAATTTATAAATCGCTTGAATGTTACAGCTTTAATTCCTGCTTAACTGTCATTGTTACTTGATCTATGTGTCTGGCATGTTTTTCTTGGCCTCACGAGCATCCGCTCACCCTGTTAAATTTGTTTTCCTTAATAGGAACTGAAATGGAAGGAGTTATGGAAAAGCCTACTTGATGACTCTTTGGACTAGAATTTTTGGAATGTATTTTGTTTAGACATCCTTTTGGGAAGTTGTATATTTTGGAAAGGGGATGTATCTTGAACTTGTGATGTAAGATTGAATATTTACGTATGGGAATGACTTCATGCCTTTATTCCGATTTCATTGTTAGTATTAGTCTTTAAGTTTGAACTGGAATTGTACTAAGTCCTAGCGAGAGTTGGGCAGGCGTCCCGCGGATACCCTTTGGTTCGCCTTAGAGAGAAGTGGGGGCGTCACAGTTGGTATCAGAGCACTAGGTTAGAGATCTATTTGGGAGATGTACTAGAGACTTTACTTCTAAGAATAGGATTGAGATAACATAGTTATACCCTAAGTTATATTTGAGCGAGTTAGTGACTTTAAGTCTGTAACTCGAAAATTGTGGTCGTATTGCAGGGATGGAGAATGGGAATGGAGGACCTGCTGCTAATGGGGTCATGCTAATGACCCCGTGGAACCCCTTAGGTCTATTTACTATAGGGCACATGTGACAGCCCCACCTTCCCCCAAGGCAAACCAAAGGGTTCGGCGGACCGCCTGTCCAACTCTCGCCAGGACTACCGAGTCACAACGCACCAGCCCTACATAACATGCGATAGAACCCCAAGAAAACAAACAATCGGCGACTACTAAGTGGAAAACATGATTTATAAACCACACGGTGAAATGGTACTTCGATTAAACGTTCAACGAAGATGAAATGAAAACGAAAATAAAAAAAATGAAAACTGGAAAGAAAAGCTGCCACGTCACAATCCGGCCGAGATCTGCCCGGATATCCGGCCGGATTCCTGGCCAGATTGGAGGCAGTAGCTCATCCCAAATGTCATTCAATTCCCCTGTCAATCCGGCTGGATATGCAGCCGGATTTGATGAACAGTGTTCCCGCCAAAGTTGTTTTTCTTCCTCGTTCCATCGGCCAATGAACTCCCAAAACGTTCATATAACCATAGTGATGTACAATCTCAAATGAATACAGTTGAAACACATGATTAAACACGTAGATATATATATATACATTGGAAGGTTTCAAAAGTTCAATCAGCAATACAAGTTGAAATATCCAAAAGTGATCAAAGTACAAGTAGGGTTTTCCATTTTAGAGGAGCTTAAACAAAACATATATCTATCTCTAGCTCTACTCTTTTCTTCAAAATCACGGTTCCCAAAATTTTGAACCCTGTAAGGAAAACAAAATAACGGGAAAGGGTGAGCTTACACTCAATGAGGTACCACAAATACAAGCAGTCAAGAATCATGAAACTTCACTTTTAATCAGGCAAATATACACACTAAATAAGGAAATGAGCAAACACTTCAAATAGAAAGGATACAGGTAGCTCTCAGGAGCCAAATTCCCTTTTCAAACCATCATATGTCTCATAACACCACTTCAAACCATCATATGTCTCATAAAATTACCTATTTTACAACTATAATCCACTAATTGACAATTAATTGAAGTAGAGGGAAGATTCTAGCCAAGATTACCTTGCTCCTCCAAGAAAGATGGAAGCTTGGTGCTTTCTTCTCTAAAATCACTCCACCAACACCTTTAGTCTTCCTTAGTTAACACTTTTATGGAATGGTTTGCAAAGTTGTTGGCTAAAACTCAAGATTCAAACAATTTTTGGAAGTTGGAAAGGAAGTTTTCTCTCTTAGTTTTTCTCTCTTTTGGCCAGCCAAGCATGAAGAAAATGAGATGAATTTGGTCAAATTTTTTATTTAGTAAAGTTAAGAAACCTTGGGTCAAAGTCCAACATCCACTAATTTCATGACACTTGGCCTTTCTTAGTTTTATCCTCATCTTCTTATCCTCCAAAGCTAATCTATCTAGCTAGCCTCTAATTATCTCCTAGTATCTTGTAACATACTATTCTTTTATGAAAATTGTGACAGCCCCACCTCACCCTAAGGCGAACCGAAGGGTTCGGCGGACCGCCTGCCCAGCTCTCGCCGGGACTCAGTCATACCTCCATCAAAACCGGAATAAAACTGCAAGAATAAATGGAAGGGCCGCTGCCATGCAGGATCCAACCAAGTACAAGGAAACTTTGTTCGCCAAGTGAGTAGGTACATTCCATCACAAGGTAACACTTGTCACCCTTATTAATGCACACTTATCCTTTTGTCTCTCTCACACCAATCCATTTGGGAACCTCTACTTATCTCTTAACACCTGGTAAAATAAACCCGGTATACTAAACTTAATGTAGTCGACCGAATTTTATCGAACTTACCGCACTAGTGGGTCCCACATCCGGTTATATACTCTTAAAAGCTCATGAATTAACTTATACTAGAAAAATACTTTTAAAACCCTATTTACTCATCAAACGAGTTAGAAAATTTTTTAATAAAGAAATTACAGAAAAACGTGCGATTAAATAAAATAAAACCCTAGAAAATACGAAAATTTACGGGTTCTCACAAAGATTCACCTAGTCGCCAAAAATATATCGCACTTACCGTACTAGCGAGTTCCACGTCCATAACGCTCCTCAAACTTAACAGGTACTCACTTATAATAGAAAAATGATTTTAAAACGATACTCACTTATAAAAATCTCTGAAAAACTATGATAATAAAATAAAGTAAGAAAAATTCACACGGGAAAATAAAATAAATAAGGGAAATTTTACGGGTTCTCACATTCTCTCCCCCTTAAAAGAATTTCATCCTCGAAATTCTCCTCTTTTGTGCTCGCAAAACTCGACGCTATAGTGATTTCTTCTCCTTTTCAAAAGCTTCTCTTCACTCATACCGCTACCACAATCAAACCTAGAGAGAAAATCGAAAGAATGCAATGACTAAAATCCCTGTTAAGAAAATCAGTTAAAATATCAAAAGTTCCCCCTTTCGAACCACAAACAACAATTTTCACTTAACTTCAAGACTAAACTATAATAAAAAATTCATGAATCAGGAATTAATACTATCTAATCACCAATATTTAATATTACTTATCAAAAGATCCGATACTAGGTTCACTACTTCTATCGGGAATACACTTACTACATAAAGTTTGCATACACATAGTTCCATAAATACAACTATTTCAGCCAACACATCACTAATTGCTGACTTTAACTATTACAGCAGCTTCACCATCCCTTAAAGTTCATTTGTCTTGGGCAATTCCTCACTTGGTGTCCCAGTTGGCCGCATCTGAAACATGCACCAATTTTTGAATAACATATTCCCGTATGAAGTTTGTTACATGATTCACATTTAGCAGCTACACATTTCTTCTGGAAGTGTCCATTCTTTTTCTTCTTCTTCCCCTTATCCTTCATAGTGGATCCATCTCCATACATCTTTTTATGTTTCCCTTTGATATTGCGAGAACTTTCTTCACCCCTTTTATCTTTATTACTAGGGATGTCCTGAGATGCTACTCAACTAGACGAAGGCGCTAAGTCAAACTTACTCCGTACCTCTTCCGAGATCCCTTCGTATTTTTTTTCAGTTCTATGTTCTTATGCAGTAGCGCAATCTTCTCCGAGTACTCCTGTTTCCATCGCCCTTCCCAGTGCTCAGTTAATCACTTTTGGAACTCTATTTCCTTTTGAAGAATCTCTATTTCCTTATACATATCAGCCAAATGTGTCATCTCACCGATTCGCTCGAACTCAAGTGATAGCCTGCTAGGCAAATTAAGGGATCAAAATAAATAACTAAGTACACTCAAGACTCAAACCATATAACTGTTAAGTTCCCTCACTTCCAATCCAACCACGGAAAAAATTACACTTAGATATTTCCAAATGAAATAGACGAGAAAGTAGAACATAGTTAAGGCAATATCCTAATATACTATGCCACTTATCACTTATATATATAACGAAACCCTAAAACATGCTTCATTTATCAACAGTTTCACACCCTATCTCAAGTTTTGCATACAGGTATAGAAGCCAAATCTTTTTCTAAAATCTCCATACCTAATTCCGGACTCTCGATCTCGGCACGATAATAATCAAGTCAAGTCCACACTTTGACATTAGTGGTTAGGTAGCAAGGATGTGACAGCCCCACTTTCCCCTAAGGCGTACCAAAGGGGTCAGCGGACTGCCTGCCCAGCTCTCGCCAGGACTAACGAGACAGTTAAATCTGATCTAAAACGTTCCGAAAGGTAATAGCGCGTTCAATCTATTCAAAATTGCAAAATAGCAACACGAAAATCAAAACCGCCAATGAATAGTGGGTGCCATGTCATATAACTCAGGAAAACATTTCCAAACCAAATAGGATACATGAACAGGGTTAAACAGTGTTATACACATACGTTTATAATTTACAAAACAAAAGGAAGATAATTAGATCAAAATACATTTAGGGTTTTTCCAACTATCGAGGAGCTTTACAACAATATATTAAAACTAGCTCAACTCGTGTTTCAAAACATCATAGTCCCCAAAAGTGGTTCCTTGTAAGGAAAACAAAATTTAATGGAGTGAGTTTTCGCCCAATGAGGTACCATCACCCAAGTAACAAAGTTCACATAAGCACGAAGCTACTCAATCCAAACACATCCAATAAGTGAGTCAATTCGCATCACGTTTCAATAAAGATATTTAAAAGGATACGGTCAGCTCTCAAGAGCCCTTATCCCTGCTTGTCGTACTTGATCTCGCCCCATTGACCCTCTGTCAACGCTTAAGGAGTAACCAATACCGTAGACTCCACTTTCACCGATTCCTTCCGCCTCACATACCCCTACCGGGCCCGAACTCCAATCAGTTCAGAAATGGTAATACTCGAGTATACCGGAATCAAGAGTCTCATACTCAAGAATTCCACATAAACAGTCCCCATGGCTTGTCAATTTTCTCGACCAAACCCTTGTCGGCTCGATTCAGTTGACAACCAATGGGGTTGAGCTCAGTGATAACAGTAATGGTCGTCGGAGACTCGTCCAAATGATCCTAGTTCAAGTATGTTCAAGTAGAATTAGATTAATGCAGTAAACAGTCACATAAGCCATAGAGCGCAAGAGTGATAAAGTACACCCTCATCTCAAACAATTTCATCCATATACATAAGCATTCAAGTCATAAATTTCAAGTATAACCAAGCCATGTAGCAACAATCACGTGAGTAGTACACTCACCAAGCAAACACAGGGTGAAATCACAAATTTCTGTCCAACGAGCACTCCGCATCACCGGCACGTCCTAAAACATACAATAAAACACAATGAGACTCGTGTACGAGTCATAAACCGAATCTACATACTACTAGAGTAAGACCAAATAGAACGTATAAGTGCAAAATCAAGCTAGGACATGTGTGGAATTGAAGTTTAGGTTGGAAAACAAAAGGCAGATTTGACGTTGTTTAGCGAAACTAACACAACTGAAGCTACACTTGTCGGATTGAGGTACAATTTACACTGTTTCGAAGCTAAGATAAAGGACTACAACTTTGATGAAGACCACTCAATCCAGTTCGTGGTGTAGCTAGGTCCAAATTTCAATGTACCAAACCAGAATCGTACAAACAGGTTAGCTAACCGCATTCTGGTTAAACTACCCTAACTCAGGTTACCGAAGTCCAATTGGGGCGTTTCCAGGGCCGTTAGAAATTTAAGACACAACACTACAACTTTTGTGTTTTGTCCAAAATCAAACTCAGTACGCATCAGGGTGAACGGTAGCAGTCAGTTTGGGTGAACTGCCAACCCTGACCGCCGAACTCCTACCTAGGGCAGTCTGGGTATTTCCGTCTTTTCACAGGCTACCGAGCTCGGATTGGGCTGAAATGTTACAGGAACTATAAAACATTATTTCCTACAACTTTCATGTTTTAACCTAAGGCTAATTCGGCCTTCTTCCTATCGAAACAGTACCGGGCAGAACAGGGTTAATTGAAACCCAAATCTGGAATTTTCCGCACAAAGTGGAAATTTTCCGCAATTAGCTACAATTTACGCACTATAGCTTCATTCTAGACTATCCCAAGCCATCATACATGGCCACACAATATTGAACATATAAAAAAGAAAAATCAAGAATAAATATAAAAATTCACCAATCTCTACCAAAAGTCACAAAATCTTACACAAAATCAACTCTATGACTAACACAAGTCATTAATTTCACATTATCAAAACCAAAGAAGGAATTCCTTAACTACTCACCTTGCAACCTCAAGAAAAGGCCCAACTTAGCACCACTTTCTTCCAAACCACTTCACAACCAACCTCACTACCACTAAACTAAGGGTTTTTATGGAGAAATTCCAAGTTTAATCGGTTGATTTGCTAGGTTGAGCAAGATTGAAAGCAAGAAAGGTGAGAGTTTTCTTTTCTTTTCCTCTTGAGATGGCCGGCCAAAGAAGCTTGCAAATGAGGATAATTTTGGGTCAATTTTTGATTAATTGGTAAAGTGATGAATAGTGGTCAAAGTCCAAGAGTAAATCACAAAGTGACACTTGTCACTCTCATTAATGCAAAGCTATCCTTTTGTTTCTCCCACACTAATCCATTTGGTAACCTCTAATTATCTCTTAACACTTAGTAAACCAAACCCTGTATACAAAACTTAACCTAACTGGCCGAATTTTACCGAACTTTCCGCACTAGCGGGTCCCACGCCCGATATTCACTCCTAAAATCTCATGAACCAACTTATACTAGAAAAATGATTGAAAAACCATATTTACTCATAAAATTATATAGAAATTTTCCTAATATAGAAAATATGAAATGCATGCAATTCAATAAAATAAAACCTAAAAAATAAGAAAATTTACAGGTTCTCACACTTTCTCCCCCTTAAAAGAATTTCGCTCTCGAAATTTCTCACCTTGATTCACGAATAGGTCAGGGTATTTCATGTTTACCGGCAAGAAATGGGCCGATTTGATTAATCGATCAATGATCACCCAAACGGCATCGTGTCCTCGTTGCGTTCGCGGCAAACCTGAAACGAAATCCATTGTGATGTTTTCCCACTTCCACTCGGGTATTTCAAGGGGTTGTAACAAGCCCGATGGTTTTTGATGCTCCGCCTTAACCTGTTGGCAAACGAGACATTTTTGCACGTACAGAGCGATCTCCTTCTTCATGTTATCCCACCAATATGTTCATTTTAGGTCTTGATACATCTTGCTACTACCCGGATGGATTGTGTATCTGGACCGATGAGCTTCCTCTAAGATCTCCGTTCTTACCGCTTCATCTTTAGGCACCACCACTCGGTTTCGGTATTTTAGAATACCCTCGGGACTAATGTTGAAGTCGGTTGATTCCCCTTTTTCCACCTTCTCTCCCCACTTTCGCACCATCGAATCCTCCTTTTGCGCTTCTTTAATTCGCTCCAGTAGGGTAGATGTTACCTTAATATTACCAAAAACCACCTTATGACTCCCAAGGCAGGATTTCCACTCGCAAACGGATTCTAACAAATCCTACTCTTTGATCATTAACCCTGCTGCTTGAATCTTGCGACTTAAGGCATCAGCCACCACGTTTGCCTTCCCCGGATGGTAGTTGATAATGCAGTCGTAATCCTCCAGAAATTCCATCCACCGTCGCTGCCTCATATTCAATTCCTTTTGTGAAAAGAGGTATCTAAGGCTCTTGTGGTCTGAGTAAACTTCGAAGGTCACCCCGTACAGGTAGTGTCTCCACTTTTTCAAAGCGAAAACAACCACGGCTAACTCAAGATCGTGGGTTGGGTAGTTCTGCTTGTGGGGTTTCAGCTTCCTAGAGGCAAAAGACATCACATTCTGGTTCTGCATCAGCATACACCCAGACCTTCCCGCGACGCGTCGGTATCAACGGTAAACACGTCTACTCCGTTAGGCAAGACTAGAACTGGGGCCATAGTTAATCTTTTCTTTAGCTCCTGAAAACTCATTTCGCATTTGGCATCCCACACAAACCGACCATGCTTCTTTGTCAAGTCGGTTAAAGCACCGGCAAGTTTGGAAAAGTCTTTAATGAAACGTCGGTAATACCCCGCCAACCCTAGAAAACTACGAATCTCCGTGGGATTTTCTGGCCGTTTCCAATGGGTCACCACCTCTACTTTCGCTGGATCAATCGAGATACCCTCTTGGGAAATTACGTGCCCTAAGAAAGAAATTTTTTCCAGCCAAAACTCGCACTTACTGAACTTGACGTATAACCGATGCTCTATTAGGGTTTGCAGAACAATTCTTAGGTGCTGTTCATGCTTCTCGCGAGTCTTGGAGTAGACCAAGATGTTATCAATGAAAACAACGACAATCGGTCCAAGTAGGGCTTAAAATGTGAGACTCCGTAAATTTTCTTATTTTCTAGGTTTTATTCTATTTAATTGCATGCTTTTCTGCATTTTCTTTATTAAGAAAATTTTCTAGATAATTTTTATGAGTAAATATAGTTTTAAAATGATTTTTCTAGTATCGGTTAGTTTTTGAGACATTAAGAGCGTATACCGGACGTGGGACCCGCTAGTGCGGAAAGTTCGGTAAAATTTGACCAGTTAGGTTAAGTTTTGTATACCGGGAATAGTTTAGCAGGTGTTAAGAGATAATTGGAGGTTACCCAATGGATGAGAGTTGGAGAGACAAAAGGATAGCCTTGCATTAATTAGAGTGCCATGTGTCACTTGGTGGTTAACTCTTGGACTTTGACCACTATTCACCACTTTACCAATTAATACAAAAATTGACCAAAAACATCTTCATTTGCAAGCTTCCTGTCGCGCCCCATTTTTAAAACAGATAAATTTAGTTTTAGAAAAAATGTTTATTTTGAATGAAAAATGAGTTTTTGATTTTTTAGAAAATAAGAAAATGGGTCCAAATGGGACTTGAAAATGCGACGATTTGACCCAAAATAATAGTTTAAAAGGGTTTTGAATAAAAATTGGAGTCGCCACTTGGTATTGAGTTAAGGTGTACCAAGTCACCTAAAAATAAAATTTTTAAATAAAATTATAGAAAACCCTTTTAAACGACTCCTAAGTCTACGAAAATCAGAGAAAGTGTTCGGTAGTCACATTTGATGAGAGGGAAGGCAAGGACGAAGTCCAAGGCACCCTCTCAACCTAGCCAAGGCTAGTTGCGCGATTTAGTCAAAGATTTTTCTTATTTTAACCTAAAGATTTATCACATTTGAATGTACTATATGAATGCAAAACTTAAACCAAAAGGGGTGCAAGGGGGGTCAAAATATCTCTTCAAAACTTAATTGGTGCCAATCACATTAATTGTGATGCCCAATAGGGATTCTTTGGAGAGGTCACGAATAATGCTAATGACGAGAAAATGAATGGAATGAATGTATGCAATGTGAAAACATGAACTTGTGTGAAGTAAAAAAAAAGTGATAATAATAATAAAATAATAGTGTGTAAGTGGGAGCGTGCAAATGGGGGTGCAAGGTGAGGTATGTAAAGTGATAGTGTTAAGTGCATGTGTGCTTAGTGAGTATATAAAAGTGTATGTGTACAAGTGAGGGAGAGTGTAAAGTGTAGGTGTGCAAATGAGTGTATAAAAGTGCACGTGTGTAAGTGATGGAAAGTGTAAAAGTGTAGGCGTGCAAGTGAGTGTATAAAAGTGCACGTGTGTAAGTGACGGAAAGTGTAAAAGTGTAGGCGTGCAAGTGAGTGTCTAAAAAATGTAAATGTGAAAATGTGTGAGAGTGTAGAGTAAAGTGAGAGTGCAAAGTGATAATGAATAAATGAAATGCATGAACCCTAGAGGAATGCAAGCAAGACGGGTACGGGGTGACCCTAAATCGTGACTCTTAATTTGCCTTTTGATTAGAAAAGAAACAAGCGTGCTAAGGCTATGTGTAGCCACACTCGTCTGTTTCCCTTACCAAAAAGGGGAACTCCCTAACCTAATCAAGCAAATGATCCTAATAATTAGCATGAAATGCAAGGTCCTAAATGTATGAGGGAAAGGTTAGGGGAGCATGCAAAAATGTGAAAATACTAAAAGAAAAATGCATGAAATGTAGTGAGGGCACGCAAATATGTACTAGCGAGGGGTGGCCCTATTGGGTCTAGCATTGGACTAGCCCTTAACTAACGCTCTCTCACAAGCATTGGACTTGTTGGAGCTCGAGGGGAAGACCATGACTAGCATTGGACTAGCCACGGTAACGTACATTCATCCATATGATCAGATATAATAATAAAAGCAAATAGACATGCAAGGCACATATTTTCACATAGCACATAGCACATAAGCATGCTTGTCTAGATGCAAAGTCTAGGGAAAGCAATTAAACACATAGACAGGCAAACACACAAGCAAATGAATCAGGCGAACAAACAAGCCGTATCTATTACAAAAGGGGATGTCCTACTACAATCTAAAGGGGGAATGAAATAAATAAAAATAAATAAATAAATAAGTAAATCCCCTAACTATTACAACTTTGGCATTCAAGTGCCTTTCGAATGATAAAAATTGAACTAAAATTAAATATACAAAAACTAAAACCAATAAATAAAATGATAAATAAAAAAAAATTCCCTAGAGGCATGCAATTAAACACGTAGGGTCACATAGTGCACGTAGGAAAACTAAAATTAAAGAGATAGAGGTTACCTCCCTTGCAAATGACAATCAAATAAAGGAAAAATTAGCTTCAAAACAATAAAAAGGTCAAGGTACCACATTAATTGAGAAAAATTAAAAGAAATGTGCAAATACAAAGCTCACTTGATCATAAAGCCCCTAAAATCATGAATTAAGTGCAATTGAAACAAAGCATAGTAGTTAATTGCAGCAAACAAGCAATGAAGTTGTAAAATTAAAACTACCAAGGACCAAATTGAGGAAATTATTCAATCGATTGGGTCATAGCAGCATTAGTTAGAAGCCAAGGGGTCAAAGTGCAATTATTGAAAGATTTTCATGCACGAACATGCAAATGCTTCAGGCAAACCACCGAACCAAGCTTTCTTTGTTTCTGCAATATACTGAGTTTCTCAAGTGAAATCCTAATGCAACTAACATCTCAGCCGATCAAACAAAGCCTCGACATTAAACCCAAAGCAAATACAAAATTCAACAAGCCAGTAACTTAATCATGAAGTTATGCAAAATCTGGAAATGCAGACAAAGATTCGAAAACTTCATTATCCTTTGCTGCAAAGCTTACGAAGCATTTTACTTCCTCATAGCTGACTTCTGTTTCTACAATTTTCGCAGCTTATTGGCAACCAAAAACTTAAACAAGGCTTCAACATCCAAGCTTCAAAGTAAGTAATACAACCCGTAACTTCGATATCCAAACAAACAAGAAAACTTAGAAAAGAAATCATGCAAATTCTTGAAACCCTTTCACTCAAAAATGATTCAGTAACCTGCTTGTTCGGCCATCTGCACCTTTCTTTATGATTTCTATAACACAAACATTCTAATCCTCTAACATGATTAACAAAACATCAACCAACCTACCTAGTTTTTGGTAAACAGAATTTTTTGAACAAGGAAAATGCAAGTAACGAAGGAAAGGAAAAAGAACTTCTGCAACTACTTCCTAGGCTATGATGCTTCGGCAACCAAGAATAGGTTAGAAAATTTTTTAATCAATTCTCCAAGCTTTGAACTAACTAACAACTGCACAACTACCATAATCCAAGCAAGCAAAAATCATATAAGCAAACCATGCTAACTCATAAAGAAGCTCATGTATTCTGCTGCAAATAGCATGCGCATGAAAACATTTCATGAATTCCAATGAACATGTAGATTCATCAACCAATCCTACAAAACTCAACCCAACAAGAGACCATGCAATGACGCAAGATCATTATGTTTGAACATCAGAAAACTCAGACAAAAGATCATGCCAGCATCGAAATAGCATTCTGCAATTTTTCAGCTACAGTTAGCTACGCTTGTGATGTTCATCAGATGCAAACTTTCATTCAAACACGGACAGCTTCTCAACCAAACAGCAAAGGCATGATATTGAGCAATCAAAATCACAGAAATTGAACATTCAAGCAAGCAAATCCTCTGTAAAAAAAAAATTCTGCAACCTTCCAGGTTTCATTATCATACAGATAAGTCATGCTAATCAGTTTCCAAGCTAGCGAAATGCACAACTTAGCCTTTTACTGCTGAAAATCAAACATCAAACTACACAAACGACAACGAAAAGGAGGCGGCTGTGACTGGGGAGACAACAGAAAAATAGATTTTGCCGGAACTTCATGTTATCCTTCTGGGTTATGTTTGTTTATCATACAAGTACTAGCCATAACTTCAAACAACAATCCATGATACAACCCACATTCAACTAACATCTTTTCAAGCATGATCATCGAACCCAGAAAATCCCATTGAATCAACTACACATAAAATATAACAAGTCCAGACCATGAAAATCAAGCGGCACACTAGGAAAAGAATTCATGACCTCTAGTGTCTGCGCAAAGAATAAGACCACACAGCCCATTCGAAACCATGCCACCTTTCCTAATCAAACATCAGACTTTGTTTCCAAACACAAACCTTAGATAGAAAATCATGCAACAAAACCCAGTCAGTGGGCTGCTTTGGAAAGAAAAACAACAATAATGAACAAACGCAGCAGAGTTTTTCGACGTGCTTGAAACAGATCCGGGCTTGCACGAAAATTATATTCCTTTATAAAAATGTATAGAAAATTAATATCTTGAAGAAAGGTACAAAATTATAAACAAGGAAACAAAATAATGTCTAGAAAATATATAAAAATTTTTGGGCTCTCACACTCATTCTTTCGGGGCGTCACAAACTCCCCTCCTTAAAAGAATGTCATCCTCGACATTCCATCTTGTACCAATCAAGTCAAGACATCCCGCAAGAATCACTCAAGCATTCCAAGCAAACACTAAGAGTCAAATAACACCACTTGTCCGCCTTTCAGTCATACAAGAAGCACTGATATTTCAAATCACCCACAGTCCGGCATCCTAAACTTCAAGCCTAGGATACACTACAGAGATCTGAAGCCTAAGCTCTGATACCAACTTCACAGCAGCATCAAAAGATAAGACATGATCTTCGTGCTTTCTGAATCTTAACCTCTTGTCATCATGTATCGGACTCTCCGTATATTTAGACGTAACCTTCAGAGAAAGTTGCTCATTGTTTCTCCTGGCAGCTGTGACGACCCCACCGCACCCAGAGGCGTACCAAAGGGTTTGGCGGATCGCCTGCCTAGCTCGCGCCAGGACTCACTCACTCACATTACCTTCAGAGATAACATTACTATTGGACAACTGAACATTCACTCTTAAGTACATCTCCAATCATAAATTTGTCCAATAAAAGAAACAAAATACCAAAAGATACTATTCACATTTATACATCTCCAAAAAGTACCATTTACAATATGTACATCTTCAAAAGGGACATTCCAGTCCACTACATCACACAAAAGCGAAGACTAAAACCACAAAGTGGATCTTACGCAGAGTCCTAACCCTAACTGTGAGAATAAAGAAAAACATCCTAGAAAGTCCAACTAGTATAATTTCAATGGTAAATTCTAGGGTTATAACTCTCGTGAAGTGTGATCCCCGCGTACGACCCCTGTTAAGGAAATAACAAAGAAAAACGGGTAAGCTTAAAGCTTAATAAGCAAGCAGGGGCAAAATGGTAATTTTGCATCAAGTCAGACATTTATGCCACAAATACATCAAAATAAAAGCAAAAGTAACAAAACAATTCAAGGATACAGATTGGCTCCAAAGCCAAGTCATTCGCCACGCGTGATCACCTGTCGACCCTCCGTCGACCACAAGGAATGGTCCGTAGAACTCCGCTTTCTTCCTCCGATCACCTTACGCCCACTCTGGCTAGTATCCACACACACACAAATGGCTCGAGCTTCGAATCGTATTCGAATTGTATTCACAAAATTGGTGATCTTAAGGATAGCTTGGACTAACTTCGACCAAGCCCTAACTGGCTCGAATAGTCCGTTTAGCCTTTAGATCGGGCCCACTCATAGTTCCACATCACACACACACAAAAGGTCATCCCAAGCCACATGCTTCAGGGATTCAGTCCCAACACAGTTCATATATCATAATTCATATCTATTGCAAATACAAATTAGGGTTTAGGTCGAGTGAGATAAAGTACACGCTCGCCTAAGCACCCTTATATCACACACAATTCATATTGGTGACATTTAACACATAAACGTCCCAGTTACTTACTTAGAGTACAAAAGTAGACAAAAACGGCACTTGGTCAAACTCAACCGTCAGTGGGTCCCACCGTCGCCGAGCACTTCGTTACCGTCTGTGACAGAAGGTTGAGTCATAACATTGCTCAAACAGGTATCCAAATGCATACGAATAAGGAAAACAGCAAATGCGACCCATGCGCGCGCGGAAATGGAAAACGGAAACGGAAACGGAAGCGGCAACTTGTCCGTTTTGGCGTCAAGAACTGTTTTGAACACAATGTAGGTTACGATTGTCGGATCGAGGCGTATGAGATACCGTCGCGAATCTAAGGAGAAAAGCTATAACTTTCATGAAGACACCTCAATCCAGTTCTGAACGGAATCAAGTCATAAGTATGAAACAACGTGCCAGGAGTTCACACGTTTAGATGACAGACAGGGTCTAGTGGAAGAACCATAACTCACAACTCACAGACCCAAATCAAGAAATTCCAAAGGCATTGGAAATCTAAGACATAAGGCTAAAACGTTTATGTTTTGGCCAAGACTTGGATCAACTCAGAACCGAACGAAAAGTGGGTGCCAAAGTACCTGTCAGAACTGCCCAGTGTTCCAGGCAGTTCTGACACACGATCTTGTTTTGGCTACAACTGGAGCTACGAAGCTCGGATTTGGACGCACTTTATACCGTTTTGAATATGAAACAGAGTTCTACAGTTATTATGAAGACACCACCACCCAGTTTCATCATTATCCATGCGAACTGAGCATGGTCAGAAGCTAATCTATAAAACGTGGTCAAACCAGAATTTGAAAGCTAAGTGAGGGTTTCGGCTATAACTCAGCCTACACACCTCCGTTTGACCTGAAATTTTGTAGGGACAACAAGCACTTAAGAAACTACAATTTTTCCGAAGGGCTCAGGTTCAGATTCTGATCAGAGTTGGGTCAAAATTCGTTGCAAACAGGCTGCTCAACTGGTCCAGCAAAACAGGTTCCAAAAAAAAAAACAGCAAACTTTGCCGATTTACTGGTATTTATAGGGAATGAATTTGGGACTGTTTTTAATACCAGAGATAGTTCTCTGAAGCTAGTTTCTAATGCTACAAACGGCATCCCAATCCGAGTTTTTTAGCCCAAGATATAGTCGCTCTACCAAAACTGATTTCAGACCACTGTTTCATCCAAAGAAACTGAGTTTGTGGCATATGGTTCCATTTTTTGATTCCCAAATTAGTCTCGGTTGTTCAAGAGCTTATCAATCAAACAAGTACACATAGTATCCAGCATGCATAGCAAACATATATAGCCAAAATTCAGGCAAGAATCATCATAAACTTGGCATAGAAATTGAACTACAAAGCTGGAAAATCACGAACTGCTCATATGCATGTTTATAATAGGATTTTCGAAATATATAAGATGCTTAAATGAATTATAAATGAAATAGGTGTATAGCTCATGGTACCTTTTAATAAAAGGGCAGTAAAGTGCAAGAAAAATTCCACCAGATGTGCAGCAAAAATCCAGCTTAATCGGCTCTCAACAGAATTGGTTTTGGCCAGCTTTGTGTGCAATTTTTGTAGTAAGTGAGCTGATAGTTTCTTGCTAGTTTCGGTGAAGATAAGAAGATTGCCAAAGTGTTTACTAAGCCTGGATGTCTGGTATTTATAGCAGCCTAAGCTAGCATGACAAGGATTAGAGTTTTGCCAACTCAATGGCTTGGAAAATTGACAAGTGTTCCTACCCGCTTTGTCATGCTTTGGCTTGGCAAAAATCATGAAGATTCAAGGCTTTCCAGCCTTGGTATTCTCGGCCAAGATGACCAGAATTGGAGTAAGATTTTTGGCTAAATATAGTGAAGGGCCGAAGTGCAATTTCGGTATTCATTGTTTGGTCCTTGAATCTTAAACGGGTGTCATCTTTGCTCCCCACAAGTTTTCTAGCATATTTTCCTAGGTGAATGAGCATCAAATTGGAACCTAAAGCTCGGGTAGTAAGAGTGGATTTGTAGCTAGGATTTTGCATAACTCAAGTGGTGTTTAAATTTTCAATCTGTTATAGAAATTCAATTATGCATTTATTTTAACCATTCATTTGTTACATGTAATTTTCTAATATCTAAGCAATTAAAATAAAAGAATTCATAGCATACATGTAATTTTTTCTCGAGTTATCAAAATACAAAAAGAAAACTAGATTTTTCTACTAAATTCGTACAAAATAGAACAAAATACCCTTAATATCACATAATATTGAAATCAAAGGCTAACCGGGATCTCATAACCTCCCCTTCTTAGAGCAATTTCGTCCTCGAAATTAATACCTTTGTTTGTGAACAAAGAAGGATATTCCTTCTGCATGTCTTCCTCTACTTCCCGGGTGGCTTCCTCGACATCATGATTTTTCCATAAAATCTTTACCAAAGATATCTGTTTATTTCTTAGTTCTTTCACCTTTCGATCCAAAATTTGTACCGGCTGTTCTCCATAGGTGAGGGTTTCGTCTAACTCGACGTCCTCTGTGTGTAGGATGTGTGTGGGATCTGGATGATACTTCTTCAATAACGAGACGTGGAAGACATTGTGGATTCGGGACATTTTAACAGGTAACTCTAACTGATACGCCACTGTCCCGACTCGGCTTTGAATCCTATACGACCCTATATATCGAGGCTTCAACTTCTTCCCTTTCTTGGCCGCAATTGTTCCTCGGAGTGGTGTTACCTTGAGAAATACCATGTCTCCCTCTTCGAACTCCAGATCCTTTCTTCGGTGATCGGCGTAACTCTTCTGCCGACTCTGAGCCGTCTGCATTCTCTGGCGAATAATTTTAACTTTCTCTACTGCTTCTTCTATCCATGGCACCGTAGTCGAATCCAAGATCTTTCTTTCGCCGACTTCATCCCAAAAGATCGGTGAGCGACACTTACGTCCATATAGTGCTTCATACGGTGCCATTTGTATGGAGGAGTGGTAACTATTATTGTATGCGAATTCTATCAATGTGAGGTGTTGGCTCCAATTTCCCCCAAAGTCCATTACACACGCTCGGAGCATATCCTCAAGAGTTTGTATCGTTTGCTCCGATTGTCCATTTGTCTGTGGATGGTAAGTTGTACTTAAATTAAATTTAGAGCCTAAAGCCTCTTGCATCCTTTGCCAGAACTGTGACACGAACCGTGGGTCTCGATCCGAAACTATGCTCACTGGCACGCCATGTAGTCGTATAATTTCATCCATATACAGTTGAGCTAGTTTCTCTAGGGTATACTTCATGCTCACGAGTAAGAAATGAGCTGATTTGGTCAAGCGGTCTACAATTACCCAAATGGCATCATGCCTCTTTTGTGTTCGCGGTAAACCGGATACGAAATCCATGGTAATGTTCTCCCATTTCCACTCCGGCACTTCTAACGGTTGGAGCAAACCTGATGATTTTTGGTGCTCAGCTTTTATTTGCTGACATGTTAGACATGTTTGCACAAACTGAGCAATCTCCTTTTTCATGCGATCCCACCAGTACAAACTCTTTAAATCACTACAAGAAATTTGGTCATCAGTGACAACATTTCTTAGTGACAACAGAAAAGTTGTCACAGAATGAGGTCCTCTACCAACAACTTTGAAAGTCGTCACAAATGTCTCATAGAGCTAACTAATTAGTGACGACTTGTATTTGTCATCACAAACATATTCCCTCTAACAAGATCCAAGAGAGCCGGAGTTATTGGTGAATACTTTTAGTGACGACTTGATGAATATCATCACTATTACTAGCTCTATTTTTTTTGACAACTTTGCAATGTTGTCACTGAAGCTTGTGTGCTTTCGTTACTGGCAACTCTCTGTTGTCACTATAATAATGGATAGCTTTAGTGATAATTATATGTTGTTACTAAACTATCTTAGAATTTTTACAACTTTGGCAATATATTAATATTAATATTGATTTGTTTCTAATGAAACTGTTTGACTATCATATAATTTCGAGCCTCTTGATTTTCATATGAATTCGCAATTTGACTAGTTTAGTCAAATTGGTCATATTAATTTGTCAAAGAATGACTTGTTAAAGGAAAAAAGACTAAAGAAATTTTGTAGTTAATTTTCCAATACCTGAAAAATGTTAAGCTGTAAGAGTTTGTAAATTGAACTAGTTATTAAAGCAAATAAATCCTAAACTCTTTAGTTAATTAATTAAATCAATTTATTGCTTTAATTATTTATTTTTTAGTCAAAGGTAATAAATTAAATGTGAAGTTTTATGTTTGACTAATAGTAAATGAATTATTTATGAAAAAATATTTTTCCTATCTAATTGATCTTTTTTTAAAAAAAATTTTAATAAGAAAGAGTTGACTTTAAGAACTACGGTATTGCAAAAGGTACTTTTTATGACAAGGTAATTTTTGACAAAAGTCTAATTCACTGCAAAAAGTCATGTTTTATGACAAGTTTCAGGTTATCGTACAATAATTTAAAGCAAGAATAGCCATCAAAATTCGTGCTTCTCAATGTAAAATAATTGAAAATACTACTGTACTATAGGCTAAAATAATGAAAGAAACGTAAATAAGTTGTAGTAATTTCACAATTTCTAGACAATGACGTGAATATTAACACTGGATGAGCTATTTGATATCATGAAAAAGCGAACTATTTGAAGTAGAAAAATGTACATTTACCACTAGTATTAATGCAGCAAATTTCTCATCCTTTATGAATAGTTTCAAAAAAGCATAAACAAATAGAAATTAATAATATTATATATTACTAAAATTATACTTCAACTAAAAAGTAAAACTAAAAAACTTTATTTGAAATTTTGCAACTAAACAAGAAAGGGGGGAAGCTAAGGAATTGAAATTTCATTAAAAGTAAGTAAACAAAGAAGAGGCGCGGGTGTACATAAAACACTTAGAAATCAAGACCGGCTCTTAGTACTCTTTCACTATACACTATACGCCCAACACTTAGAACCAAAATGAGTTTCTCCCTCTTCATCTCTTCATCTTTGCCAAACAAAATAGAAGAACTTCTCCTCCTTATATTTGTTGATTGATTATGGCTCTGCAGTGCTGAATCGAAGACTTCCTCTACCACCAACGCTCTACAATAGAAGGTCCGCCCTTTCTCTTTTTTCTCCTGAAATTTTTCCCAAATTTTTTGCCCTAATTAATTTTTTGCTAAAAATTTCTCTCCAATTTTTTTGGGTTTCTTTTGATTTATGGATGGAGTCATCTCCTGATTGTGGAATTTGTTTTGTTGTGGATTTCTACCCTAAAATTTTTCCCAACTTTTTCTTATACAAGACAAGGGGCTTTAGAGAGATTCGATTGTGGGTACATACCGATTTGTGATGGGCCTAGGAGGGCAAATTTAGTGTTTCATTTTTTGTGTTAGTGGGAATGGAAGAGAATTAGGAGTGATTTTGTGAATTTTTTGGTAGTGAGTGGTTGCATGCGAGGAAACTAGTTGGTAGAATGGTGTTGGGTTAAGAGGGAAATGAAAAATAGTGATTCGGGATTTAATTAAGTGGATAAGTAGCTCAAGATCTAGGTACAAGGTTTGGTGAAAATTTTTGTACTGTCAAAGATATCTTTTGTTTTGTTGAAATTTGGTTAACTGTAATGGGAATTTCACCAATAAACTATTTATTTAGTTGGAGTGTGCTTTCTCCTTCACATTGCCAAAGCGTGTATGGCCCTGTTTCTTGTTTGTTTGATTTGGAGTGGTAATTTTTTCCTATTTCCCAAAAAGCGATCTCATTAAGAAAAAAAGGAAAAAATAGATTTTTGTAAGATGGATTTGATGGTGGGCTTTATGATACTAACTTCAACCATTACCATACCAGTCCTTTGTGTTCCTCCTGTTGTTCTAAACATCTAAATATATAGTCAAATTTGTCACTTCACTTAATAGTTAGGTCAATCTGCATTATGTCTACCATACGAGTCCTTTGTGTTCCTATTACTGCATTATGTCACTTCACTTAAAAGATGTTGGAAATGATACAAGGAAAGGCAATTGCTATAGACCTATGGCTATCCAAACAATATTAAGTGATCATGATAATCTGCTGATTCATCTGGGGTCTTATGAACTTAAAAGAATCACTTGAAATAGTCTTGACAATAGGAAAATAGTGGAGCTGATATGGAATTAGTCACATTTTAGTTGGGTCTTAACTTGTATGCCTTGATACAAGAAAAGCTTGAGCACATTAACCTAAAATGGAAAGCCAGTTAAAAGCTTTCACAAGTTAGTTCAATTTAGTATTTACCTACTAGGAGTTTGGCTTGTTATTTGAGATTGATATATAGTGCTGCTGTAATTTCACTGTGGATAATTAACCAACTCAACTTGAATCACTTAAGAATGAGGCATGAAGTTTAAGATGAGATGACTTTATAGATAGATACATACATAGTTGTGTCTTATAGGTGGATCATGGAGTTCACCTTTGCATATTCTGAGCGGTGAAAAATTCTTCCTTTTCTTATTTTTCATTCAATTAATTGAGAGCTTATCAGCTCAATAGCTTTTCACTTAACTATTAGGTACTTTTTAGTCTTAGGAAAGCAAAGTTAATTTGTTACAAGTCTATACCAGAGTAAAGTGATATATGCTAAGTGGCAACTAGAACGGCTATCTATTTATTTAATGTAAATACAGCTTTGAACAGAATTTTTGTAGAAAAGTTGCACTGTAGTATAGACTTTCATGTAATTACGTATGATGCCTGACCTCTGCATAATCAATTTATCCACCGGCTTCTTGTACAGATTGGATCACTGAGTTGAGTAATTCTCTGCAATTAACTTGTCCATTTTCTGCTGTAAATTTAGCTTCAGTCAACGAGCGACTTATGGACAAGGCCTACAAAATACCATGAAGAGCAAAAGGTATTGGTACCAGGACATGCCTTGATTTGGTTTTGACAGATTAAACTAAGCACAAATAAGTTGTGCAATCCATCTATTTACTCTTAATTTCTAAAAAAGTTGTGCAATCCATCTAGCAACTTGTTTGGTCTATTTTGTCTCATTTAATCCTCTAAATGTTCTATTTTTTGCTTGTTAAAAAGACATCTCTGGAGCATAGATTATTTTGATTAGTTGAAATAATCTCTAGAGCATAGTCATCCCTAGTTAATAAAAATCATTTACGACTGGTTAGCTCAAATATAGATTACGCTTGACTAAAGTTGATTGTAATGACTATGCTTGACTATCTTTTAATTTTTGCTCTATTCAGATTGATAGTTGTAGGTATTGCTAGATCAATCTGCATATGTACAATTTGATGTGAATTAAACTCCCAAAACTTAAATTGTTTGTACTGTGATTATTAGCTTTTGCAGTGATTGAAGCTACGGACATAGGCTCAATGTCTCACTAGGAGATTGTCATATAGCTGCATTTTTTACTTTAAGGTGAGTTAACACGAACTCTCTTTTTTTCCTTTTTCCTTTGTTTTTGTGATCACATGCGCACTTAATTGGAAATGACTATCCAATCTCAGCAGCAACTGATGGAAACACTTGTGAGCCAACAAACTTAGATGCAGAAACAGCAGAATGAAATGCAGAGCCTGCTTAAATCTCTAAACACAACTAGAAGCTAGGCAGCAAGGTAATGAGAGCACATATGCTCGAAATTCATGGCAAAACCTTTTTCTGACCATACTTTTAATAAGGTAGATTTGTAATAGTACAAATCAAGTGCAATATGAATCATGGACATAATTTTCTGCCCAATTGACTTAATGAGGGCATTTATATAGATGGTTTAATTTTGGGTAGTAAGCTAATTTAAAATAACCTTTTACGGGTTGAAGAATGAACTTAATCAAGTTATTGTAGCACAGCAATTTGCAGCGAATCATTGTTTTATGTTATCCATGGCTAATTTTTATAAGTAACAATCCTTTGTCTTCAGTAGAACATATAGAATATAAATAAGTTATTGACATTACTAATACTTTAATAGCTAACTTTTGAGTTCATTTGGGATATTGTTCTTGTTATGACAATTAATCACCTTCTTTATTCTTTTCCTTACTAATTTCCTACTCATTATTTGAGTTTGTGATAAGTAAATCTAAGATTTTTTTCCTTTTCAAAATGCTTGTTACTTACTATTGTTATACTACTTTACGCAGACAAATGCTACTATGTCAGATTTTGTGCAAAATTCACAGCTACTAAGTGGACTCAAGAAGGATGAAGATAAAGCTGCTTTTTTGGCTCGTGAAGTGTTTTGGAAGTTTTTATGACTTTTGAGGCTCGGATGCTTTTTGTAAACTTGATTGACTTTGCATGAACAATTTCGGTTACACAGTACCACTTCTATTGTAGTATTTGTAGGATGACATTGAACTTAAACATTATATTTTGGTCCTTTGTAGCATAATGGATGCTTTTAGCTATTAATTAGCAGGCCTTTTATGGTTCTTTTGATTTGATGAATTGTTGGATTCCTTTTTAGTATAATGGATGCTTTTAGATATTAATTAGCAGGCCTTATATGGTTCTAATTTGATGTATTGTTGGATTGGTTGCTTTTAGGACAATCGTTTGTATCAGGTTTCATAGTGACAATATATTGTTACTAATCAGATTTCTCCACTAATAACAAAAAGTTGTCACTAAATAGGGTGCATAACAAAAAGGTATATAGTGATGATAAATGTTGTCAGTAAAGAGCCATTTTTAGTGACGACTCTAAAGAGTTGTGAGTAACCAATCAATACCAACGGCAACTATGAAAAGGATTTTACTGACGACACTACTACGAGCATCATTGATAAGGTGAAATGTCGTCACTATATATGTATTTATTATTGACAAAAAATATTGTCACTAATGAATAACATTTACTGACGACATTTAATGTTGTGACTGTGTACCTTTACCGACAGAGATTCACTGACGACTTTGTGACAACTAAAATGTTGTCAATAAAACACGTTAGTGACGACTTTTACATTTTCTGTGATAATAATTAGTTGTCACTGATGACCAAATTTCTTGTAGTGAATCTTGATACATCTTCGTCGTACCAGGATGTACTGTGTACCGCGAGCGGTGAGCTTCTTCCAACAGCTCCTTCTTAATATCCGCATCCTGTGGTATAACCAACTGGTTTCTATACCTCAACATCCCGTCCGAACCCACATTAAAGTCGGGTATTATTCCTTTCTCGACTTTTTCCTTCCACTTTAGCACCTGGGGGTCTTTCTTCTGAGCCTCTTTTATCCTAGGCAATAGCGTGGAAATCACCTGAATATTACTAAACAACACTTTGTGTGGCTTAAGTTGAGGATTCCATTCCCCAACATTTTCTAGTAGCTCCCACTCTTTCACCTGTAGACTAGATACTTGAGCTTTTCGGCTAAGGGCATCCGCTACTACATTAGCCTTACCTGGAATAGCGGTGGATCCCGCTAAGGTGAAAGCCGTTACAGAATGGAAACGGCCTGAGAGCCCAACTGAAGTTAGAAGTTTCTTAGGGCTTGCAGGATACTATCGCCGCTTCATAAAAGATTTTTCTAAGATAGCTGGACCTCTGACGGACTTGACTAAGATTCACAATCAATTCATCTGGAATTCAAAGTGCGAGGCCAGTTTTCAAGAGACACACATATACAAGTGCACGACAAAACTATACAAGTTACCCGACATCCGGTCGGGGCAAAACCCATTATATACAATAGCACCTCGGCTCTCAAAAATGAGCAGATCAAGTCCAGATACAAAAGATGGATAAGTAGAACAAAAGTCACATAGGCGGCCCTAAAGCGTCTCCCCTAGGGGTCCAGTCCCCAACCGAGCCCAAAGTATCGACATCCTCCATCGGCTCCGGGCCGGTGGCCCTGGATGGCACCTCCGCGACCACATCTAGCACAATCTCACAGTCGGCTATCACGCCCCGGACCCGCTCCCGTAGCTGCCTCTTCATGGCAAAGAGGTGCAGGTGTGTGTCGTGTAACTGATGACGGAAGGAATCCGTCCTCTCCTCCTCTTCTCTAAGCCTCTCCTCCATCTCCCTAAGGCGCATAGCCTGGCCATGAGTCACTCCCCTGGCCTTATCAAGTTGCCTGGTCGGACGATCAACTGCCTTCCCCAGGCGGCGTCTCTCGTCGTCCACCGCCAGGACGACCTCATCTGGGTAGCCATAGGTGAGACGACACTCACAAGGTCGGTGTGACATCCGACCAAAGGGTGAATATAGAGTGTAGGGCTCCCCCGACTTCTTCTGGTAACGGATCACCCGTCTACGCGCTACCCGGTTCACCGGGCCCCCCACGGTTGGAGGTCTCAGTCCCGGTCCGGGTCCCATGTTGATGGGTCTCGTACCACTCGAACTACCCGGATCCATACCTACAAAATATTAATTCGTTAGTTCGCTGGCATTTCAGCTTAAAATATAGCGTTCATCTTAAACGAATCAAATCCGCCTAGTGTCTATCGCATATGCCTCGATTACCCAAGTCCTTTAATCTAAGTACAACTTACCATCCTCAGACAGATGGACAATCGGAGCGAACGATACAAACTCTTGAGGATATGCTCCGAGCGTGTGTAATGGACTTTGGGGGAAATTGGAGCCAACACCTCACATTGATAGAATTCGCATACAATAATAGTTACCACTCCTCCATGCAAATGGCACCGTATGAAGCACTATATGGACGTAAGTGTCGCTCACCGATCTTTTGGGATGAAGTCGGGAAAGAAAGATCTTGGATTAGACTACGGTGCCATGGATAGTAGAAGCAGTAGAGAAAGTTAAAATTATTCGCCAGAGAATGCAGACGGGTCAGAGTCGGCAAAAGGGTTACGCCGATCACCGAAGAAAGGATCTGGAGTTCGAAGAGGGAGACATGGTATTTCTCAAGGTAACACCACTCCGAGGAACAATTGCGGCCAAGAAAGGGAAGAAGTTGAAGCCTCGATATATAGGGCCGTATAGGATTCAAAGCCGAGTCAGGACAGTGGCGTATCAGTTAGAGTTACCTGTTAAAATGTCCCGAATCCACAATGTCTTCCACGTCTCGTTATTGAAGAAGTATTATCCAGATCCCGCACACATCCTACACACAGAGGACATCAAGTTAGACGAAACCCTCACCTATGGAGAACAGCCGGTACAAATTTTGGATCAAAAGGTGAAAGAACTAAGAAATAAACAGATATCTTTGGTAAAGATTTTATGGAAAAATCATGATGTGGAGGAAGCCACCTGGGAAGTAGAGGAAGACATGCAGAAGGAATATCCTTCTTTGTCCACAAACAAAGGTATTAATTTCGAGGACGAAATTGCTCTAAGAAGGGGAAGTTATGAGATCCCGGTTAGCCTTTGATTTCAATATTATGTGATATTGAAGGCATTTTGTTCTATTTTGTACGAATTTAGTAGAAAGATATAAGGCAAAAAGGGATTACCTTTAACTTTGGTCACTTGTAAGCTTGAACAATCACAAGAGATCCTAGGCTAGACGTCCCAAACTCAGAACTGATGAAGATGATTCTACCACGGAATGCCCAGCGCTGGAAAACTGTAACTTGAAGCTCCAATCTGATTTCTCTGCCTTGTTCAGCCCTTTCCTTCTTGCACTTTCTCGTTTCCCTTTCTCCCTCGGTAGTCACTTGATTCCTCTACCTTCCTCTCTCTCTCTGTTTCACTCTCGGCTCTCTCTACCCAGCCGCCAACCTCTCACTTTCATCAGCCGTCCCCCTTTCTGCTGCCAACCCAATCACTCTAAAACCTTTCTGCTAAAACCTCCTCCTTCATTCAGCCGTCAAAAAACCCTCTCCTCTCTTAGCTCCCCTCTGTTTTTCTTTTCTTTTTCAGACGAAGCTCCCCTATTTTTTGCTCTACTCCGCCGTCACTCTAATTGTCCCCCCGACAGATTCTCTCCTTCCCTCTTCACTTCGCCGCCCACCAAGTTCTTCCCTTTTTCCTATCCCTTTTGCTTTTTCTTTCTTTCCGCCGTCATACCCCTCTTGCTATCATATCCCCTCCTCTCTTAAACCCTTCCTTAGCTTTTATATGGCACACCCGAAACTAAAACCCTTTGAGCAATGGTTTGGATGAAGCCACCGGCATTTGGAGAACCATCTGATGGTTCTTGATGCCCAAACAGTGAGGTTTATAGATTAAGCCAGATGGCTTGTACTAGGATAATTTAACGGAGGTAAGAAATGAAAGAAAAGTGAGGATAAATAGTTGGAAAAAAAAATACAGCTGCCATCTTCTGTACTCAGCGTTTTCATTTTTTCTGCCGGAAATGTAATATGGAAAAAGGCTTGGATCCGGTGTGGCTCACGCAAGTGTGAGCTTGCTTCCTTTTTTTTTTTGAAATAATAAAGTAAAAAATGGAAATAAAAAAAAACAACTAAAAGGTAATAAAATGCTAAAAAGCTTTGTGTTTCATTGGTGATTTTTCCTTTTATTTTTTGACAGAAATTCAATTAATTTAAGAAAACAAGCAGCGTTAATTTATAAATGAAGTTAACTTGCAACAAATTTCCATAAATTAAGTCTAAAAAATTAAAGCATATTTTTGTGAATAATTTCTTTTCCAATAAATTTTTAAAAAAATAAGATATCTAAAAAATAAAAATAAAAATTAAGCGACTAATTAAGCAAGAAATCAATAATAAAATAAAATAATAACATTTAGAGCTAAATAAATAAATTTAGTACCTAATAGGCTAAAAAAAATGTTTAACTCAAAACCACGAGATTAATAATTAAAAATTAAAAATAATTATGAATTAAACAAAAAATGAAATAAGTAAAAATTTGGTGTCTACACTTCCTTGGCCGGCCATCTTCAAAAGAAAAGAAGAGAAAACTCCCAACTTTCTTGCCTCCAATCTTGTTCAATCTTCCAGTTCAACCGATTAAACTTGGATTTCCTCCATAAAAACCTTTAGTTTAGTGGTAGTAAGGTTGGTTGTGAAGTGGTTTGGAAGACCAAGGTGCTAAGTGCTTCCTTTCTTGAGTTGGTAAGGTGAGTAGCTAAGGAACCTCTCTTTTCTTCTCAATAATGTGTAATTAGTGGCTTATGTGAGTTAAAGAGATGGTTTTAGGTGTTATTTCATGACATTTGGTTGAGATTGGTGAATTTTTCTATTTATTCATGATTTTTCTGTTTTATATGTTTTATATTGGTTGGCCATGGATGATGGTTGGAAATGGTCTAGAATGAAGCTATAGTGCGTACATTGTAGCGAATTACGGAAAATTTCCACTTTGTGCGGAAAATTTCAGATTAGGGTTTCCATTTTTCCCCATTCTGCCCGGTACTGTTTCTCCTAATTCGAGGCCGAATTGACCTTAGTATAAAACATAAAAGTTATAGAGAATAATGTTTTATAGTTTTCTACAAAATTTCAACCCAATCGGAGCAATGTATCCTGTGAAAAGACCAAAATACCCTGCGGCCCTGTTTCTGTCCGAAACTGATAATCAGCTTCTGTAATTGGTTAGTTTGCCGGGAATACTACTGATTTGGTTGTCGATGTCTTCTTAAGAATTATAGCCAGGTATCGTAGCTTTCAGATGGCTTAGAATTACTTGAATTGGAGTTGTATGTGCTGAGGTATGATTGAATGAATCAGGACTGCTAGATGAATTTCGCCGTAAACTTCGAACTGGAAAATCTGGGGGCTGTTTTGGTAAATTTGACCTAGATACATTGTAAAATGGACTGCGTAGATTTCATCAAAGTTGTAGCCCTCTTCTTACTTCGAAAGGATAAATTTCACATCCATCCGATAATCGTAGCGCCGGTTGTGTCCAATACGCTAAACGACGTCAAAACTATTTTTGGACTTTAGGGATTAACTTTCATTTCCGGACTTTCCCTAGCTTACTTTGGTACTTATATGTTCTAATGGCCTTATTTTTGGTAGTATGTGGATTCAGTTTATGACTCGTATTCGAGTCTCATTGTGCTTGTTTGAATGTTTTAGGGCGTGACGGTGATTCAAGACGCTCTTTGGGCGGAAGTGTATGAAATTTCATTTGCTTGCTTGGTGAGTGTACCACTCACTTGCTTGTTACTATGTGGCTTTGTTACACTTGAAATTGATGCCTTGAATGCTTATTTGCACCGTTGAAATTGGTTCAAGCGAGGGTGTACTTGATCACTCTCACCCTTTATGTCTTACATATGACTGTTTACTGTGTTACTTGAATGGTATATGAAATATTGGAATTGGTGTCGTTTGGACGAGTATCCAACGGCCATTACTGTTCTCCCTGAGCTCAATCCCATTGGTGGTCAATTGAATCGAGCCGGCAAGGGCTTGATTGTGAAAATTGACGAGCCATGGGGACTGTTATATGGAATCTTGTAGTATGAGACTCTCGATTCCGGTATACTCGAGTATTACCAATTTTCCACTGTTTGGAGTTTGGGCCCGGTAGAAGTATGTGGGTGGAAGGAATGGAAGTAAAGTGGAGTCTATGTTTGGTTATACTTTGTACATTGACGGAGGGTCAATGAGATACAATCAAGTATGGCGAGCGAGGAAAGGGGCTCTTGAAAGCCGTCCGTATCCTTTTACCATTGTTATTGATATGTGACTTATTTAGCTTTCTTCTTGAATGATTTGGGATTGATCGACTCCATGCATAATTGAACTTCCTTGCTTGAGTGAAAGTATCTCACTGGGCGTAAGCTCACTCCATTAAATGTTGTTTTCCTTACAGGGAACCACTTTTGGGTACTATGATGTTTTGAAGCACGAGTTGAGCTAGTTTTAATATATTTTGTAAAGCTCCTCGATAGTTGGAAAAACCCTAAATGTATTTTGATCTAATTATCTTCCTTTTGTTTTGTAAATTACAAACGTATGTGTATAACACTGTTTAACCCTGTTTATGTGTCCTATTTGGTTTGGAAATGTTTTCCGACTTATATGACATGGCACCCACTATTCATCGACGGTTTTGATTTTCGTTTGGCTATTTTACGATTTTGACTTGTTTGAGCACGCTTTTATTTTCCCGGAACGTTTTAGATCGTGTTTAACTGCACCGTTAGTCCTGGCGAGAGCTGAGCAGGCAGTCTGCTAACCTCTTTGGTTCGCCTTAGGGGAAGGTAGGGCTGTCACAGGTGGTATCTGAGCTTAGGTTTGAATTGGCCTGGGCGTGTTAGAAATGCTTGACTTGAGGATTATTTTGATTGTGTCCCTTAAGATTATTTATGATTATTTACTCTTTTGGTGTAGGATGGATGGGCATAATGGGCCTAGTGGTAGCCCTACTGGTGAGCGACCCCGTGGAGTGCTCCCGACGATTAAGTACCAGATTCGGCCAAGAGGGGCCGTCATACGTTGGAGCCCAACTAACCGCCTCCGACGTTGTGAGTGCCGTCACACTTACGCCTACTCTAACACCGTAGTGTTGGCTATGGTAGAGGAACAAAAGGAGTTGGCGAAGGATAACGCTAGGCTTGAGGCCGAAGTGAACCAACTAAGGGCAGCTAACGAGAAACAAGCCGAGCGAATCAAGGAACTAGAGTACGACGTGATCGAAGGTCAAGATAGGGTGAACGACCTTTGCGCCCAACTTGGAGAGGCACGTGAGCGTATGACTAAGAGAGCTAGGAAAGTTAGGGTTCGAGCCGAGTCGATCTTGAACCTTTGCGACGATTTGGTCAAGGAGGAGAGTGACGAGGCTTCGTGTGCAGGGGGCGAGGTTGGAGGTGAATCCATCCCGTCGGGTGGGTCCACTAGCCTGACGACGGACTGAGCCGTTAGTCTTAGGGTTTTGGATGGTTTTGACTATTGTGTATAGGATGGATAGGGAATGGTAGACCTGGGAAAGAACTTTAGCTAGCCATTTTTTGTACGTTTGGACTAGCGATGTATATACTACTGTTGATGATGCCGTTCCCTTGTGGATTGTCTTTGTTGTACTTGACTGACTGTTAATATGTGCCTTGTTTGACTTTGTTTTGGTGACTTTGCTTTGGAATGTGTATATGCTTTATTGTAAAAGCTTTTGGTTTCTTACGTACATGTATTGTTATTTTATTGTTCTAGTTACATTTGTCTAGATTGAATAGATTCTATGGAAGGCACACGTAGTGGAAGGGGACGTGGGCGCGGGAGTAGGCAACCCACGTTGGATGGGAGCACTGGGGAAATTTCGTCTGGGCTCAACCCTGAATCTAGAGTTGACCCCAACGTTCAAATAGCTGCTGCTATGCAGCAAATGACTAATTTACTGGCCCAAGTGGTGCAGCAATAGGGTCAAAACCCTAACCCCAACCCTGGGAACCCTGGCAACCACGTGGAGAGCGAGGACAGGGCTCTTGAGAGATTTCAGAAGTTTGCCCCACCAAAGTTCATTGGGGCGCCCGATCCGGATGTAGCCGAAAGATGGCTAGAGAAAATGGTTGATATTTTTGCTTCCTTGAACTACACCGAGGAAAGGCAGGTGACCTTCGCCGTCTTCCAGTTAGAAGGGGCGGCCCATTCCTGGTGGAACGTCATCCGGCAGAAGTGGGAACGGGAGCAAACGCCCCGGACTTGGGTGAATTTTATGCGAGAGTTCAACGCTAAATTCTTCCCTCCTCTAGTCCAGGAACGGAAGGAAGATGAGTATATCCGACTTTGCCAAGGGGCCCAGTCTGTAGCGGAATACGAGAGTCAGTTCACCCGCCTATCCAAATTCGCCCCCAAGCTGATCATGACCGAGCAGCGGCGAATAAGGCATTTTATCCAGGGCTTCAACGTAGAAATTCAGAAGGACCTCGCGGTGGCCCAGATTAATGCTTTTAGCGAGGCCGTGGAGAAAGCCCAACGGGTGGAGAGCGCTAGGCTACAAGTACGGAACTTCCAGGCAAAGAAGCGAGGCTTTCCTGGAAGTAGTTCAGGGCAGGGGGATAAGGGTACCCCTCCCAAGTTCGGACGGGGAGCCGGAGGTGGACGACAGTCGGGAGTAGGCAGAAGGGCTCCGTCCAGGGGTGGCCCAGCTGGGGGAGGCCAGGGAGGAAATTTCCAGAAGGGTTCAGGTTCGGGCGTCCGTGGACCTTGTGGGTACTGCGGGAAGCCAAATCATTCTGAGGACAACTGCTGGAAGAAAGATGGAAAATGTCTGCATTGCGGAAGTGCAGACCACCAGCTTGCCACCTGCCCAATCCTAAAGCAAGATGGAAAGGGAAGTCAACCACCGTCAAAGACCAACGCTGGACTAGCTAAAGGAAATGGGACGAAACCCAAGGTGCTAGCTCGAGTGTACTCGTTAGAGCCTCAACAGGTCCCAGATTTCTCTGAGGTCGTAGAAGGTACGATCCCTGTATTCCACCGCGTTTCAAAAGGTTTTAGTAGATCCCGGTGCCACCCATTCCTTTGTTAATCCTAATTTCATGTGTGGCATTGACATAAAACCTGCTAGTTTACCTTACGACCTAGAAGTTAGTACGCCTACGGGGGATCATTGCTTGGTTACTAGTATGGTGTATAAGGACTGCGAGGTTTGGGTAGGAGAGAGGAAGTTGTTAGGGGACTTGATTAGCCTGTCCATCAAGGGGTATGATGTGATCTTGGGCATGGATTGGTTAGCTAGGTATAATGCCCAACTAGATTGTAAGAAGAAGGTGGTAAAATTCCGCATTCCTGGGAAGGCGACCCTAAGGTTAGATATATGGGCAAGGTTAGCTTCATCCGCCCTGATCTCAGGCATTCGGGCTAGAAAACTGCTAAATAGAGGGGCGCAAGGAGTTTTAGCCTTTCTAATCAACACCCCCACGGATAAATTGAAGGTAGAAGATGTGCGCATAGTACGGAAATTTTTGGATGTATTCCCTGATGAGGTAGTAGCCCTACCTCTGGAGAGAGAGATAGAATTCAAGATCGACCTGTTACCGGGAACCTCGCCTATCTCAAAAACCCCGTATCGGATGGCCCCTGCTGAACTTAAGGAGTTGAAGTTGCAGTTACAAGACCTTTTGGGGAGGGGGTTCATTCAAGAGAGTGGGTCTCCTTGAGGAGCCCTGTGTTGTTTGTAAAGAAAAAGGACAGAAGTTTGAGGATGTGTATCGACTATCGGGGCCTGAACAATATCACGGTTAAAAATAAGTATCCACTGCCCCACATTGATGAGTTGTTCGACCAGTTGCAAGGAGCAGTGGTCTTCTCGAAACTGGACCTTCGCCAAGGGTATTACCAGTTGTTAATCAGGAAGGAAGATATCCCAAAAACCGCTTTCAATTCGAGATATGGGCATTACGAGTTCGCAGTTATGCCCTTTGGACTAACCAATGCTCCTGCCGCCTTCATGGACTTAATGCATAGGGTTTTCAAGCCCTACTTGGATCGATTTATCGTAGTCTTTATCGATGACATTCTGTTTACTCCAAGACACGTGAGGAGCATGAGTAGCATTTGAGAGTTGTTTTGTAAACCCTAAGGGAGCATCAGTTGTACACCAAGTTCAGTAAGTGCGAGTTTTGGCTGGAGAAAATTTCTTTCTTAGGGCACGTAATTTCTCATGAGGGCATCTCTATTGACCCGGCGAAAGTAGAGGCCGTGACCAATTGGAAATGGCCAGAAAATCCCACGGAAATTCGTAGTTTTCTAGGGTTGGCGGGGTATTACCGACGTTTCATTAAAGACTTCTCCAAACTAGCAGGTCCTTTAACCGACTTGACAAAGAAATGTGGTCGGTTTGTGTGGGATGCCAAATGCGAAATGAGTTTTCAGGAGCTAAAGAAAAGATTAACTATGGCGCCAGTTCTAGTCTTGCCCAACGGAGTAGACAGGTTTGCCGTCTATACTGACGCGTCGCGGGAAGGTCTGGGGTGTGTGCTGGTGCAGAACCGGAATGTGATATCTTTTGCCTCCAGGAAGCTGAAACCCCACGAACAGAACTACCCAACCCACGATCTTGAGTTAGCCGCGGTTGTTTTCGCTCTGAAGAAGTGGAGACGCTACCTTTACGGGGTGACCTTCGAGATTTACTCAGACCACAAGAGCCTTAGGTACCTCTTTTCACAAAAGGAATTGAATATGAGGCAGCGAAGGTGGATGGAATTTCTGGAGGATTACGACTGCACTATCAACTACCATCCGGGGAAGGCAACCGTGGTGGCTGATGCCTTAAGTCGCAAGGCTCAAGTAGCAGGGTTAATGATCAAAGAGTGGGATTTGTTGGAATCTGTTTGTGAGTGGAAACCCTGCCTTGGGAGCCATAAGGTGATTTTTGGTAATATTAAGGTAACATCCACCCTACTGGAGCAAATTAAAGAAGCACAAAAGGAGGATTCGATGGTGCGAAAGTGGGGAGAGAAGGTGGAAAAAGGGGAATCAACCGACTTCAACTTCAGTCCTGAGGGTATTCTAAAATACCGAAACCGAGTGGTGGTGCCTAAAGATGAAGTGGTGAGAACGGAGATCTTAGAGGAAGCTCATCGGTCCAGATACATAATCCATCCGGGTAGTAGCAAGATGTATCAAGAGCTAAAAGGAACATATTGGTGGGATAACATGAAGAAGGAAATCGCTCTGTACGTGCAAAACTGTCTCGTTTGCCAACTGGTTAAGGCGGAGCATAAAAAACCATCGGGTTTGTTACAACCCCTTGAAATACCTGAGTGGAAGTTGGAAAACATCACAATGGATTTCGTTTTAGGTTTGCCGCGAACGCAACGAGGACACGATGCCGTTTGGGTGATCGTCGATCGATTAATCAAATCGGCTCATTTCTTGCCGGTAAACATGAAATACTCCATGGAGAAATTGGCTCAGGTGTACATGAACGAGATCGTAAGGCTACACGGCGTTCCTGTGAGCATCGTTTTAGATAGAGATTCCCGCTTCGTATCTAGGTTTTGGCAGAAATTCCAAGAGACTCTGGGACCAAACTCAACTTAAGCACCACCTATCACCCGCAGACGGATGGACAATCGAAGCGAACAATCCAAACTCTTGAGGGCATGTTAAGAACCTGTATTCTGGATTTTCGAGGTAACTGGGGTCAACACATGACCTTAGTAGAGTTTACGTATAATAACAGCTACCATTCGTCGATTCAAATGGCTCCATACGAGGCATTATATGGACGGAAATGCCAGTCACTGATCTATTGGAACGAAGTTGACGAGAGGAAGGTGCTAGATCCAGCGACTATTCCATGGATGGAGGAGGCTCGAGAAAAGGTTAAGTTAATACGACAACGACTCCAAACAGCTCAAAGCCGACAAAAGAGCAACGTGGATAATCGAAGAAAGGACTTGGAGTTCAAATTGAGAGACCATGTTTTCCTCAAGGTCACACCGTTACGGAGCATCACAGCGGGTAGAGGAAAAAAGCTCCTACCGAGGTTCGTTGGACCTTTCAAGATTCTTCAAAGGGTTGGTAAAGTAGCGTATCGCCTGGAACTACCGTCCAATCTCTCTCGAATTCACGACGTCTTCCACGCCTCGATGCTTAAGAAGTACTATCCCGACCCATCCCATATCTTACAGCCAGAGGAAATCGAAATAGATGAATCGCTCACTTACGAAGAGAAACCTGTACAATTGCTTGACCGGAAAGTTAAAGAGCTGAGAAACAAGCAGATTCCGTTGGTTAAGATACTATGGAGGAATCATGGGGTGGAGGAAGCTACCTGGGAAGTGGAAGAAGAAATGCAAAAGAAATACCCTGAACTTTTCGTGAGTCAAGGTGAGAAATTTCGAGGGTGAAATTCTTCTAAGGGGGAGAGGGTGTGACACCCCGTAAATTTTCTTATTTTCTAGGTTTTATTCTATTTAATTGCATGCTTTTCTGCATTTTCTTTATTAGAAAAATTTTCTAGATAATTTTTATGAATAAATATAGTTTTAAAATGATTTTTCTAGTATCGGTTAGTTTTTTAGACATTAAGAGCGTATACCGGACGTGGGACCCGCTAGTGCGGAAAGTTCGGTAAAATTCGGCCAGTTAGGTAAAGTTTTGTATACCGAGATTAGTTTAGCAGGTGTTAAGAGATAATTGAAGGTTACCCAATGGATGAGAGTTGGAGAGACAAAAGGATAGCCTTGCATTAATTAGAGTGCCATGTGTCATTTGGTGGTTAACTCTTGGACTTTGACCACTATTCACCACTTTACCAATTAATACAAAAAATGACCAAAAACATCTTCATTTGCAAGCTTCCTTGGCCGGCCATCTTCAAGAGAAAAGAAGAGAAAACTCCCAATTTTCTTGCCTCCAATCTTGTTCAATCTTCTAGTTCAACTGATTAAACTTGGATTTCCTCCATAAAAACCTTTAGTTTAGTGGTAGTAAGGTTGGTTGTGAAGTGGTTTGGAAGACCAAGGTGCTAAGTGTTTCCTTTCTTGAGTTGGTAAGGTGAGTAGCTAAGGAACGTCTCTTTTCTTCTCAATAATGTGTAATTAGTGGCTTATGTGAGTTAAAGAGATGGTTTTAGGTGTTATTTCATGACATTGGGTTGAGATTGGTGAATTTTTCTATTTATTCATGATTTTTCTGTTTTATATGTTTTATATTGGTTGGCCATAGATGATGGTTGGAAATGGTCTAGAATGAAGCTATAGTGCATAAATTGTAACGAATTGCGGAAAATTTCCACTTTGTGCGGAAAATTCCAGATTAGGGTTTCCATTTTTCCCCATTCTGCCCGGACTGTTTATCCTAGTTAGAGGCCGAATTGGCCTTAGTGTAAAACATGAAAGTTGTAGAGAATAATGTTTTATAGTTTTCTACAAAATTTCAACCCAATCGGAGCAATGTATCCTGTGAAAAGACCAAAATACCCTTGCGGCCCTGTTTCTGTCCGAAACTGATAATCAGCTTCTGTAATTGGTTAGTTTGGCCGGGAATACTACTGATTTGGTTGTCGATGTCTTCTTAAGAATTATAGCCAGGTATCTTAGCTTTCAGATGGCTTTGGAATTACTTGAATTGGAGTTGTATGTGCTGAGGTATGATTGAATGAATCAGGACTGCTAGATGAATTTCGCCGTAAACTTCGAACTGGAAAATCTGGGGGCTGTTTTGGTAAATTTGACCTAGATACATTGTAAAATGGACTGCGTAGCCTTCATCAAAGTTGTAGCCCTCTGTCTTAACTTCGAAGAGGCATAAATTTCACATCCATCCGATAATCGTAGCGCCGGTTGTGTCCAATACGCTAAACGACGTCAAAACTATTTTTGGACTTTAGGGATTAACTTTCATTTCCGGACTTTCCCTAGCTTACTTTGGTACTTATATGTTCTAATGGCCTTATTTTTGGTAGTATGTGGATTCAGTTTATGACTCGTATTCGAGTCTCATTGTGCTTGTTTGAATGTTTTAGGGCGTGACGGTGATTCAAGACGCTCTTTGGGCGGAAGTGTATGAAATTTCATTTGCTTCCTTGGTGAGTGTACCACTCACTTGCTTGTTACTATGTGGCTTTGTTACACTTGAAATTGATGCCTTGAATGCTTATTTGCACCGTTGAAATTGGTTCAAGCGAGGGTGTACTTGATCACTCTCACCCTTTATGTCTTACATATGACTGTTTACTGTGTTACTTGAATGGTATATGAAATATTGGAATTGGTGTCGTTTGGACGAGTATCCAACGGCCATTACTGTTCTCCCTGAGCTCAATCCCATTGGTGGTCAATTGAATCGAGCCGGCAAGGGCTTGATTGTGAAAATTGACGAGCCATGGGGACTGTTATATGGAATCTTGTAGTATGAGACTCTCGATTCCGGTATACTCGAGTATTACCAATTTTCCACTGTTTGGAGTTTGGGCCCGGTAGAAGTATGGTGGGTGGAAGGAATGGAAGTAAAGTGGAGTCTATGTTTGGTTATACTTTGTACATTGACGGAGGGTCAATGAGATACGATCAAGTATGACGAGCGAGGAAAGGGGCTCTTGAAAGCCGTCCGTATCCTTTTACCATTGTTATTGATATGTGACTTATTTAGCTTTCTTCTTGAATGATTTGGGATTGATCGACTCCATGCATAATTGAACTTCCTTGCTTGAGTGAAAGTATCTCACTGGGCGTAAGCTCACTCCATTAAATGTTGTTTTCCTTACAGGGAACCACTTTTGGGGACTATGATGTTTTGAAGCACGAGTTGAGCTAGTTTTAATATATTTTGTAAAGCTCCTCGATAGTTGGAAAAACCCTAAATTTATTTTGATCTAATTATCTTCCTTTTGTTTTGTAAATTACAAACGTACGTGTATAACACTCTTTAACCCTGTTTATGTGTCCTATTTGGTTTGGAAATGTTTTCCGACTTATATGACATGGCACCCACTATTCATCGACGGTTTTGATTTTCGTTTGGCTATTTTGCGATTTTGACTTGTTTGAGCACGCTTTTATTTTTTCGGAACGTTTTAGATCATGTTTAACTGCACCGTTAGTCCTGGCGAGAGTTGGGCAGGCAGTCCGCTAACCTCTTTGGTTCGCCTTAGGGGAAGGTGGGGCTGTCACATAGAAACCCTATGCATTAGATCCATGAAGACGGCAGGGGCATTGGTCAGTCCAAAGGGCATAACTGCGAATTCGTAGTGCCCATATCTTGAATTGAAAGCAGTTTTGGGAATATCCTCTTTCCTAATCAACAACTGGTACTACCCCTGTCGAAAATCTAATTTCGAGAAGACCACTGCTCCTTGCAACTGGTCGAACAACTCATCAATATGGGGCAGTGGATACTTATTTTTAATCGTCACATTGTTTAGCCCCCGATAGTCTATACACATCCGCAGACTCCCGTCCTTCTTCTTCACAAACAGTACAGGGGCTCCTCAAGGAGACCCACTCTCTTGGATGAACCCCCGCTCCAAAAGGTCTTGTAACTGCAATTTCAGCTCCTTAAGTTCCGCAGGGGCCATCCGATATGGGGCTTTCGAGATGGGCGACGTTCCCGGTAACCGGTCGATTTTGAATTCGATCTCTCTTTCCGGAGGTAGAGCTACTAACTCATCAGGGAATATGTCTGGATATTCCTTCACTATGTGCACATCCTCTACCTTCAATTTATCGGTGGGGGTATTGATTAGAAAGGCTAAGAACCCTTGCGCCCCTCTACTTAGCAGTTTCCTAGCCTGGATGCCCGAAATCAAGGCGGATGAGGCTAACCTGCCCCTTATATCTAACCTTAAGGTTGCCTCACCAGGAATGCGGAATTCTAGCACTTTCTTCTTACAATCTAGTTGGGCATTATACCTGACTAACCAGTCCCTGCCCAAAATCATGGCATACCCCTTAATGGACAAGCTTATCAAATCCCCCAATAATCTCCTCTCTCCTACCCAAACCTCACAGTCCTTATAAACCAGGCTAGTAATCAAACGATGATCCCCCGTAGGCGTACTAACTTCTAGGTCATAAGGTAAACTAGCAGGTTTTATATCAATGCCACACATGAAATTAGGGTTAACGAAGGAATGTGTGGTACCGGGATCTACTAAGACCTTTGCAAAGCGGTAGAATACAGGGATCGTATCTTCTACGATCTCAGAGGAATCTGGGACCTATTGAGGCTCTAACGAGTATACTAGGGCCGCTACCTTGGGCTTTGTCCCGTCTCCCTTAACTGGTCCAGCGTTGGTCCTCGGTGGTTGTTGACTTCCCTTTCCATCTTGTTTTAGGATTGGGCATGTGGCAAGCTGATGGTCTGCGCTTCCGCAACGCAGACACTTTCCCTCCTTCTTCTAGCAGTTGTCCTCAGTGTGGTTTGGCTTTCCGCAATACTCACAGGGTCCACGGGATGCCGAACCCGAACCTCTCTGGAAGCCTCCTCCCTGGCTTCTCCTAGCTGAGCCACCCCTTGACTGGGCCCCTCTACCTACACCCGACTGCCTTCCTCCTCACGCTCCCCGTTCGAACATGGGAGGGGCACTCTTATCTCCCTGCCCTGAACTGCTCCCAGGAAAGCCTCGCTTCTTTGCCTGGAAGTTTCTTACCTGTAGCCTAGCGCTTTCCACCCGTTGAGCTTTCTCTACGGCCTCACTAAAAGCGTTAATCTGGGCCACCGTGAGGTCTTTTTGTATTTCCACGTTCAGGCCCTGGATAAAGCGCCTTATCTGCCATTGCTCGGTCATGATTAGCTCGGGGGCAAATTTGGATAGGCGGGTGAACTAGCTCTCGTACTCTGCTATGGACTGAGCCCCCTGACGAAGCCGTATAAACTCGTCTTCCTTCCGTTCCTGAACTAGAGAAGGGAAGAATTTAGCGTTGAATTCCCGCATAAAGTTCACCCAGGTCCTGGGCGTTTGCTCCCGTTCCCACTTTTGCCGAATAACATTCCACCAGGAACGGGCCGCCCCTTCTAGCTGAAAAACGGCGAAGGTCACCTGCCTCTCCTCGGTGTAGTGCAGAGCAGCGAAGATATCCACCATCTTTTCTAGCCACCTTTCGGCTACATCTGGATCGGGCCCCCCAATGAACTTTGGTGGGGCAAACTTCTGAAATCTCTCGAGAGCCCTGTCCTCTCTCTCCACGTGGTTGCCAGGGTTCCCAGTGTTGGGGTTAGGGTTTTGACCCTGTTGCTGCACCACTTGGGCTAGTAAATTAGTCATTTGCTGCATAGCAGCAGCTATTTGGACATTAGGGTCAACCCTAGGTTCAGGGTCTGGTCCAGATGAGGTTTCCCCAGCGCCCCTTTCCGACGTGGGTTGCCTACTCCCGCGTCCACGTCCCCGACCACTATGTGTCCCTTCCATGAAGTCTAATCGATCTAAGTAAACGTAGCTATATAAAAAAATATATATAACAATACATGTAAGTAAGGAACCAAAGGCTTTTCACAATAAAGCATATATACATACAAAACAAAGTCAAACAAGTCACATATTAACAGTCAGTCAAGTACAAACAAAGACAATCCATAAGGGAACAACATCATCAAAAGTAATATATACAGGGCTAGTCCAGACGTACAAAAATGACTAACCGAAGTTCTTTCCCCGGTCTACCATTCCCTATCCCTCCTATATACGGTAGACAAAACCATCCAAACTAACCTAAGGTAACGGCTTAGTCCATCGTCGGACTAGTGGACCCCCCCGACTGGACGGTTCATCTCCAACCCCGCCTCCTGTACATGAAGCCTCGTCGCTCTCCTCCTCGAGCAAACCATCGTAAATGTGCAAGATCGACTCGACTCTAACCCTCACTTTCCTAGCCCTCTTGACCATGCGCTCACGCGCTTCCCCCAGTTGGGCACAAAGGTCGTCTACTCTATCCTGGCCCTCAACCACGTCGTACTCAAGCTCCTTGACATAGGTGTGGGGTAGGCATAGGTGTGGCGGCACTCACAACGTCGAAGGCGGTTTGCCGGACTCCAACGTACGACGGCCCCTCTCGACCGGATCTGGTACTTAATCATCGGAAGTACTCCGCGGGGTCGCTCACCAGCAGCGCTACCACTAGGCCCACTATGTCCGTCCATCCAACGCCAAAAGCGTAGTTAAACTTAAATACGCTTAAAGAAATAATCAAATATAATCCTCAAGTCGAGCATTTGTAACACACTCAGGCTGATTCTGTGACAGCCCCACTTTCCCCTAAGGCGAACCAAAGGGGTTAGCGGACTGCCTGCCCAGCTCTCGCCAGGACTAACGGTTCAGTTTAGAACGATCTAATGCGTTCCGGATCTTACAAATGCGCGTAAACAAGTCAAAATGTCAAAGTAAAAAAAAATAAAAAAATAAAATCGGAGTCGGTCATGAATAGTAACTGACCCGTCGAAATCCCAACCAATCATCAAGCAAATATTTACATGTTGAAATTTAGCAGATACTATCCAAAGTGGCATACCAAAGTGATTCAAAAGTGGATACAAGTACGGTTTGCCAAATCAAAAGGGAAATGGACCCAAAAGTACATTTAGGGTTTCAATCAATGAGCTATACAAAAGATATGTCCAACTAGCTCAATTCGGCAACCAACTATCAATTGCAGTCCAAAAATATTTATTTTCCTGTAAGGAAAACAAAAGGAATAGGGTGAGCTTAAGCCCAGTGAGATAATACCACTCAAGCAGCAAAGTTCACATAAGCATAAAGGGGTACGGGAGGCTCTCAAGAGCCCTCTTCCTCGTTTGCATTCTTGATCGAATCTCATTGACTCTCCGTCAATGTTTCAAAGTAACCAACCGTAGACTCCACTTTACTTCTATTCCTTCCACCCAACATACCCCTACCGGGCCCGAACTCCAAACACTTGCACTGTGGTATTACTCGAGTATACCAGAATCGAGAGTCTCTCATACTACAAGATTCCATATAACAGTCCCCAAGGTTCATTAATTGGCACGACCAAGCCCCCGCCGGCTCGATTCAATCAACTACCAATGGGGTTGAGCTCAATGATAACAATCATGGTCGTTGGATACTCGTCCAAACGACACCCAGTCATGTACTTTCATTTCATGTAACATTCCAATAACATGAGAAATAAGTGAGAGTGACAACGTACACCCTCACTTCAATCAATATCGATGTTGTAATAAACATTTAACTCATCAAGTTCAAGTATTAAAGCTATATAGTAACACATAAGTGAGTAGTACACTCACCAAGCTTGAAAATGATATTTCATGCACCTCCGTCAAAGGAGCGTCGTGAACCACCGTCACGCCCTAAAACATGCAAACAAGTACAATGAGACTCGATAAGGAGTCATAAACCAATGCCAAATATTCCCAAAATAGGGTTCCATAAGCACACACAAGCAATAGAGGAAACCAGAAAAATCCGGAAATGGAGTAAGTGTTAACCCGGAAAAAAACAGTTTTTGACGTCATTATACGATTTTGGTACCAATGGCACTACGATTATCGGATGAAGGTGAAAGACCCACCGTTTCGAAGCTAAGAGATAGGGATACAATATTACAGAAGGTCACTCAGCCCATTTTTGAGTGTAACGAGGTCAAAAATGCAATCTACTACACCAGAACCGTAAAAATAGATTCACAGAACGCATTCTAGTGCAAACATCGTAAATCAGCCTACCTAAGTTCAAATCCAGAAATTCCAAAGCCATCGGAAAGCTAAGACACAAGTCTACATTTCATCAGAAGACCTCAACAACCAATTCGGAAGAATTCCTAACCAAAATAACCAATTACAGAAGCAATTCCCAAATTCGGGTAAAACCAGGGCAGCAAGGGTAATTCCGTCGTTTCTCAAGTTACGCTACTCCGATTGACCTGAAATTTTGTAGGCACCTCTAAAATAGAATTCCCTACAACTTTTATGTTTTAATCCAAGGCCAATTCGGCCTCTAACTATGAGCTACAAAACCGGGCAGAATGTAGAACATTAAAACCCTAACTTTTCAATTTTCTTTCCAAAACAGAAATTGCTTGCAATTAACCACTTTTTCCACCTTCTAGCTTCCTTAAATACCATTTCCAATCATCATACATGACCACATAATCATATTCATATGAAAACAGAAAAATCCCCAATAATTACAAAACTTCACCAATTCAACCAAAAATCAAGATATAATCCATAAAAGTGCATCTTATACTACCACCAATCATGAATTAATCATCATTAGAGGGAGGAGAGGGGTCCTTCACTACTCACCTTAGTAAAACAAGAGAGAGAGCAATTAGTCACCTTAGCTTTCCAAACAACTCCACAAAACACCTCACTATCACTCACTTAAGGTTTCCTATGTAGCAAAACCAAGATTCAATGGTTGATTTGGTAGATTGGAGCAAGATTGAAGCAAACCTTGGAGAGCTTTTTCTTTCTTTCTTCCTTGTAGAGAGGTTCGGCCACAAGCTTGGAAAAAATGGAAGATTTTTGGTCAATTTTTGGGTTTATTTAGTAAATGGTAAAAGGATGAATAGTAAGTCAAATGTAGGAATGAATCTCTAAGTGACACATGTCACTTTCATTAATTACTTGCCTAACTTTTTCTCTCTCTCACACCAACCACTTGGTAACCTCTAAATATCTCATAACAACCGATAAATTAAACCCAGTATCCAAATCTTAACCTAATTGGCCGAAATTCACCGAACTTTCCACACTAGTGGGTCCCACGTCCGATATACATTCTTATTTTCTAAAACTCTAACCGATACTAGAAAAATCATCTAAAAACTATATTTACTCATAAGAATTATTTTCACAATTTTCGAATAAATAAAATGTGGAAAAGCGTGTAATTAATAGAAAATAAAACTTAGCAATTAAGAAAAGTACGGGTTCTCACACTCTCTCCCCCTTAAAAGAATTTCGTCCTCGAAATTCTCTCTTTTGCTCACAAAAATTGATTCCACCGTGAATTCTTCTATCTTACAAGAGCTTCTCCTCATTCATGCCCTAATCAAGTCTGGATAGTTCTCGAAAGTCAGTCAGGCACTAAGGATCACTCTAATCGAAATTCAAAATATATCCGAGATCTCCCATCCCGTCACACTAACAAGTGAATACAAGTGTTTCCTTTGCCTCGAGTCCTGTGGAGAGAAAATAAATATTTTAAGGTGAGCTAAAAGCTCAACAAGTATCCAGAAAACTCAATAATCAAATAAGTTTCGCAGTAGTGCATTTAGCTGGTGTCATGAATCAGTAATCAAATGTACATTTATTGCTCTTGTGAGACAGGGAGATCATGGTACTTAAACATGCAACTCTCCAATAAAATCCAGTATCAGTCCAGCGGTACAAATGAGCCATCGGTGCTCCCATATTCAAGTCAATTGTCATTAAGTTGGAGACGTTGGTTTTAAGCACAAGACTTCCAAGCACTCATTTGAGCCAAATCATTGCATGGCAAACACACAAGAAAACAGTACAGGAAATAGTTCGAAAATAATTTTGACAACAATTTTGGAATCATTTACCAACCACAGCTCATGATCCTCATCCATCATAGATAGTTTCCTAGCTCTAGTTCAATTCCTTCGATCACAAATATCATATCAAGCAAGTTCCTCTCACCTTTTTACATTTCCTATTACACCTGAAGCTACACCTCTCGGATTGAAAAAAAAATCTTATGGTGTTTTGAATCTAAGACATAGGCCTACACTACTGGGTTCCTTCTCTCAGCCCTAGGTTCTCGATTTGGTCGGTCACAGATTTCCAATGACCCTTCCTTAATCCCGAGGTCGTCTAAATCTACACAGATGCCGAAATATCATTTTCTTAGCTTTCCTTTCCATTATATATATTCATATATATCTCAGAGGATAGGGTTCAGTTAGGCACATAGACACAGGTAATCAATCAAAAATCCCAAAGATATTTATCTGGTATAGCACAAAATCATTACATATGTAGTTTAAAGTAGTCCATAGGAAAATCAAGTAGACACATAACAATGTGCACATTCATAGGAGAAACAAAATAGGTTTTTTTTTTTTTAAAGCTAACACGTTAAACATCCACAATAACTATTACAGTCCAAATCTAACCACTATCTATCAAAACCCTAGCTCAACTTTTATAGGGCAAATCCGCGATAGCATCCCTCATTCCAATCTCCTCAATCGGGTCAATGTCAAGTCCAATACAAGAATCCCCCGTGCTCTAACCTTTGTCATCATAACTTATCTCAAAATCACTTATGATTTCTAGTTACCTCATCATACACAAGACTATACCATTTCCGAATTCACAAGTATTCCCTTAGGAATAGTATTTGGTACTCGAGTACAAGAATCCCAAACTAAGAGAATTTACAACTCAGGCCGTACGCTCCCAAGTGCAAATCAACAAGGTTTAAGATTCCTACCTGACGTACACATCTATCTACCTCAAGTACCATGATAAAGGTTTGAAACCTATAACACTTCATAATTTACAACTTATGCTCAAAAGAGCACTTAACCCTATAACTCATTCACGATATCAGGACCATAACACCACTTGGCCCCAAGCTCACTCCGCGCAGAGACCACGTGAAGCTGCTCTGATACCACCTGTGATAGCCCCACCTTCCCCTAAGGCGAACCAAAGGGGTTAGCGGACTGCCTGCCCAGCTCTCGCCAGGACTAACGGTTCGGTATAGAGCGATCTATTGCGTTCCGGAACTTACGAACGCGCGTAAACAAGTCAAAATAAAGAAAAAAAAAAACGAAACCGAAGTCGGCTATGAATAGTAACCGACCCGTCGAAACCCCAACCAAACATCAAGCAAATATTTACATGTTGAAATTTAGCAGATACAATCCAAAGCGGCATACCAAAGTGATTCAAAAGTGGATACAAGTACGGTTTGCCAAATCAAAAGAAAAACAGTCCCAAAAGTACATTTAGGGTTTCAATAAATGAGCTATACAAAAGATATGTCCAACTAGCTCAATTCGGCAACCAACTATCAATTGCAGTCCAAAAGTATTTATTTTCCTGCAAGGAAAACAAAAGGAATAGGGTGAGCTAATTGCCCAGTGAGATAATACTACTCAAGCAACCAAGTTCATAGATACATCAAACTTTTCAGTCCAATTCATCAAAAGTAAATAAAGATACACATCAATAATGATGATAAAAGGATACGAGCGGCTCTCAAGAGCCATTCTCCTCGTTTGCATTCTTGATCGAACCTCGTTGACTCTCCATCAATGTTTAAAAGTAACCAACCGTAGACTCCACTTTACTTCCATTCCTTCCACCCAACATCCCCCTACCGGGCCCGAACTCCAAACACTTGCACTGTGGTATTACTCGAGTATACCGGAATCGAGAGTCTCGCATACTACAAGATTCCATATAACTTTCCCAAAGGCTCATTAATTGTCACGACCAAACCCTCGCCGGCTCGATTCAATCAACTACCAATGGGGTTGAGCTCAATGATAACAATCATGGTCGTTGGATACTCGTCCAAACGACACCAAGTCATGTACTTTTATTTCATGTAACATTCCAATAACATGAGAAATAAGTGAGAGTGATAAAGTACACCCTCACTTCAATCAATATCAATGGTGCAATAACATTTAACTCATCAAGTTCAAGTATCAAAGCCATGTAGTAACACACAAGTGAGTAGTACACTCACCAAGCTCGAAAGTGATATTTCATGCACTTCCGTCAAAGGAACGTCGTGAACCACCGTCACGCCCTAAAACACGCAAGCAAGTACAATGAGACTCGATAACGAGTCAAAACCAATGCCAAATATTCCCAAATTAGGGTTCCATAAACACACACAAGCAATAGAGGAAACCAGAAAAATTCGGAAATGGAACTAGCTTTAACCCTGAAAAAAATAGTTTTTGACGTCATTTTACGGTAATGGCACCAAAGGCACTACGATTATCGGATGAAGGTCCAAGACCCACCGTTTCGAAGCTAAGAGATAGGGCTACAATATTCCAGAAGGTCACTCAGCCCAGTTTCGAGTGTGACCAGGTCAAAAATGCAATCTACTGCACCAGAACCGCAAAAACAGATTCACAGAACGCATTCTAGTGCAAACATCATAAATCAGCCTACCTAAGTCCAAATCCAGAAATTCCAAAGCCATCTGAAAGCTAAGAAACAGGGATACATTTCATCAGAAGACCTCAACAACCAATTCGGAAGCATTCCTGACCAAAATAACCAATTACAGAAGCAATTCCCAAATTCGGGTAAAACCAGGGCAGCAAGGGTAATTCCGTCGTTTCTCAAGCTACGCTACTCCAATTGACCTGAAATTTTGCAGGAATCTCTAAAATACTATTCCCTACAACTTTCAAGTTTTAAGCCAAGGCCAATTCGGCCTCTAACTATGAGCTATAAAACCGGGCAGAATGTAATTTCATAAACCCTAACTTTCCAAAATTTCTTCCAAAACAGAAATTGCTTACAATTATCCACTTTTTCCACCTCCTAGGTCCCTTACACACCATTTCCAATCATCATACATAGCCACACAATCATATTCATATTAAAACAGAAAAATCCCCAATAATTACAAAACTTCATCAATTCAACCAAAAATCACAATATAATCCATAAAGTTGCATCTTATACCACCACTGAGCATAAATTAAGCATCATTAGAGGGAGGAGAGTGGTTCTTCATAACTCACCTTAGAAACAAGAGAGAGAGAGCAACAAGTCCTCTTAGCTTTCCAAACAACTCCACCAAACCCCACACAAACACTCACTTAAGGTTTTCTATGGAACAAAACCAAGATTCAATGGTTGATTTGGTAGATTGGAGCAAGATTGAAGCAAACCTTGGAGAGCTTTTTTCTTTCTTTCTTCCTTGTAGAGAGGTTCGGCCACAAGCTTGGAAAAAATGGAAGATTTTTGGTCAATTTTTGGGTTTATTTAGTAAATGGTAAAAGGATGAATAGTAAGTCAAATGTAGGAATGAATCTCTAAGTGACACATGTCACTTTCATTAATTACTTGCCTAACTTTTTCTCTCTCTCACACCAACCACTTGGTAACCTCTAAATATCTCATAACAACCGATAAATTAAACCCAGTATCCAAATCTTAACCTAGTTGGCCGAATTTTACCGAACTTTCCGCACTAGTGGGTCCCACGTCCGATATACATTCTTATTTTCTAAAAATCTAACCAATACTAGAAAACTCATCTAAAAAGTATATTTACTCATGAAAATTATTTTCACAATTTTCGAATCAATAAAACGTGGAAAAGCGTGTAATTAATATTAGCAATTAAGAAAAGTACGGGTTCTCACAGATTCAAACCTAGGCTCTGATACCACCTGTGACAGCCCCACTTTCCCGTACGGCATACCAAAGGGGTCAGCGGACTGCCTGCCCAACTCTCGCCAGGACTAACGAGGCAGTTAAATTCGATCTAAAACGTTCCGGAAGGTAATAGCGCGCTCAATCTATTCAAAATTGCAAAATAGCAACACGAAAATCAAAACCGCCAATGAATAGTGGGTGCCATGTCATATAACTCAGGAAAACATTTCCAAACCAAATAGGATACAGGGTTAAATAGTGTTATACACATACGTTTGTAATTTACAAAACAAAAGAAAGATAATTAGATCAAAATACATTTGGGGGTTTTTCCAGCTATCGAGGAGCTTTACAAAAATATATTAAAACTAGCTCAACTCGTGCTTCAAAACATCATAGTCCCCAAAAGTGGTTCCCTGTAAGGAAAACAAAATTTAATGGAGTGAGATTTCGCCCAATGAGGTACCATCACCCAAGTAACAAAGTTCACATAAGCACAAAGCTACTCAATCCAAACACATCCAATAAGTGAGTCAATTCGCATCACGTTTCAATAAAGATATTAAAAGGATACGGTCGGCTCTCAAGAGCCCTTATCCCTGCTTGCCGTATTTGATCTCGCCCCGTTGACCCTCCGTCAGCGCTTAAGGAGTAACCAATACCGTAGACTCCACTTTCACCGATTCCTTCCACCTCACATACCTCTACCGGGCCCAAACTCCAATCAGTTCAGAAATGGTAATACTCGAGTATACCAGAATCAAGAGTCTCATACTCAAGAATTCCACATAAACAGTCCCCATGGCTTGTCAATTTTCTCGACCAAGCCCTTGCCGGCTCGATTCAGTTGACCACCAATGGGGTTGAGCTCAGTTATAACAGTAATGGTCGTTGGAGACTCGTCTAAACGACCCCAGTTCAAGTATATTCAAGTAGAATTCAATTAATGCAGTAAACAGTCACATAAGCCATAGAGCGTGAGAGTGATAAAGTACACCCTCGTCTCAAACAATTTCATCCATATACATAAGCATTCAAGTCATAAATTTCAAGTATAACCAAGCCATGTAGCAACAATTACGTGAGTAGTACACTCACCAAGCAAACACAGAGTGAAATCACAAATTTCTGTCCAACGAGCGCTCCGCATCACCGGCACGTCCTAAAACATACAATAAAACACAATGAGACTCGAGTACCAGTCATAAACCGAATCTACATACTACTAGAGTAAGACCAAATAGAACGTATAAGTGCAAAATCAAGCTAGAACATGTGCGGAAATGAAGTTTAGGTTGGAAAATAAAAGGTAGATTTGACGTTGCTTAGCGGAACTAACACAACTAAAGCTACACTTGTCAGATTGAGGTACAATTTACACCATTTCGAAGCTAAGATAAAGGGTTACAACTTTGATGAAGACCACTCAGTCCAGTTCATGGTGTAGCTAGGTCAAAATTTCAATGTACCAAACCAGAATCGTACAAACAGGTTAGCTAACCGTATTCTGGTTAAACGACCCTAACTCAGGCTACTGATGTCCAATTGGGACGTTTCTAGGTCCGTTAGAAAGTTAAGACACAACACTACAACTTTCATGTTTTGACCAAAATCAAACTCAGTACGCATCAGGGTGAACGGTCGCAGTCCGTTTGGGTGAACTGCCAACCCTGACCGCCGAACTCCTACCTAGGGCAGTCTGGGTATTTCCGTCTTTTCACAGGCTACCGAGCTCGGATTGGACTGAAATGTTACAGGCAACTATAAAACATTATTTCCTACAACTTTTATGTTTTACCCTAAGGCTAATTCGACCTTCTTCCTATCCAAACAGTACCGGGCAGAACAGGGTTAATTGAAACCCTAATCTAGAATTTTCCGCACAAAGTGGAAATTTTCCGCAATTAGCTACAATTTACGCACTATAGCTTCATTCTAGACTATCCCAAGCCATCATCCATGGCCACACAATATTAAACATATAAAAATAGAAAAATGAAGAATAAATATAAAAATTCACCAATCTCTACCAAAAGTCACAAAATCAACTCTATGACTAACACAAGTCATTAATTTCACATTATCAAAACCAAAGAAGGAATTCCTTAACTACTCACCTTGCAACCTCAAGAAAAGGCCCAACTTAGCACCACTTTCTTCCAAACCACTTCACAACCAACCTCACTACCACTAAACTAAGGGTTTTTATGGAGAAATTCCAAGTTTAATCGGTTGATTTGCTAGGTTGAGCAAGATTGAAAGGAAGAAAGGTGAGAGTTTTCTTTTCTTTTCCTCTTGAGATGGCCGGCCAAAGAAGCTTGTAAATGAGGATAATTTTGGGTCAATTTTTGATTAATTGGTAAAGTGATGAATAGTGGTCAAAGTCCAAGAGTAAATCACAAAGTGACACTTGTCACTCTCATTAATGCAAAGCTATCCTTTTGTCTCTCCCACACTAATCCATTTGGTAACCTCTAATTATCTCTTAACACTTAGTAAATCAAACCCTGTATACAAAACTTAACCTAACTGGCCGAATTTTACCGAACTTTCCGCACTAGCGGGTCCTACGCCCGGTATTCACTCCTAAAATCTCATGAACCAACTTATACTAGAAAAATGATTGAAAAACCATATTTACTCATAAAATTATATAGAAATTTTCCTAATATAGAAAATATGAAATGCGTGCAATTCAATAAAATAAAACCTAGAAAATAAGAAAATTTACGGGCTCTCACAAAGGAAGTATAGGCAAAGGTAATTCATCAAGGACCTGTTTCAAAGGCAAGTAAACACTTATCAAGCCCTCACGGGCATGGGGGAAGGAAATAGGTCTTCGATGCAAATTCCTCGATGTACACTATAATCTGGTCGCTGCCTATAGAAACCCTAATCAGGCTATGACTGGATTAGTCCATGATAACCCTCCTATATCCAATCTCTCCGATCACTCCAATTCACTAGGTCAAACGTTAGAATCTTCTGCGCTTGACCTTTGCCATCAATACTCACCTTAAGTACAATCAAGATACAGACCCTTATTATAGTGCTCTCCACTATTTGGTATTCAAGTACAAGAATCCACAATAAGATAATTCATAACTCGAGTCGGCCAGTCCCAAGAGTAAATTATCTATATTAGAAATTCCTACCCGACATACATATCTATCTTCCTCAGGTACCATAGGAAGAGATTTATACTTATAACAGGCACGATTCATAACTTACGCCCAAGAAGAGCACTTAGTCCTTTACACTTATTGATATAATCGGGACCATAACACCACTTGGCCCAAGCTCACTTCGCGTAGAGACCACGCGAAGCAGCTTTGATACCACTTGTGACAGTCCCACCTTCCCCTAAGGCAAACCAAAGGGTTCGGCGGACCGTCTGCCCAACTCTCGCCGGGACTACGGAGTCACAACACACCAGCCCTACATAACACGTGATAGAACCCCAAGAAAACAAACAATCAGCGACTACTAAGTGGAAAACATGATTTATAAACCACACGGTGAAATAGTACTTCGATAGTACTTCTTTTGTAAACCCTAATTTCATGAGGGGCATAGATCTGAAGCCTATTAAGTTACCTTTTGATTTGGAGGTTAGACACCTACTGGGGATCAAAGTTTAATCGCTAACTTGATATATAAGGATTGCGAGATCTGGGTTGGTGAACGGAAATTACTGGCCGATTTGATGGGTTTAGCGATTAAGGGGTATGATGTGATCCTAGGAATGGACTGGTTAGCCCGTTACAATGCTCAATTGAATTGTAAGACAAAAATGGTAGAATTGTGCATTCCAGGAGAGACAACCCTTAAATTGGATGTAAGCTGTAGATTAGCCTCATCTGCATTTATCTCAGGAATTCAAGCAAGAAAAATGATAAGTAAAGGAGCTTAGGGATATTTGGCTTTTCTTATAAATACTCCTAGCGATAAAGTGAGATTAGAAGACATACCTGTAGTGAAGGAGTATCAGGATGTTTTCCTGAAGAGTTAGAGTCTTTACCCCGGGAAAGGGAAATTGTGAGAACCCTCACTTTAAAACCAAAATTTTCCTTAACTACATGCCTTATTCTATGATCTAGACCATTTATTATATGCCCTTACCTTATATTCCTTATGTGTTATAACAATTTCCATACATTACATTTTATTTCCTCTTACTTCAATTAAAACAATTTTCTTGAGATAGTTATATTTTTCTACCACTTATATTTTACCAAGTGTTCTTTTATTAGTGGTTGGAACTTTACATGTAGGATTAGAGGTGTTAAATATGTATTGGTACATTTGTAAAGGTTAAAGTATCATTAGTCAAAGATTAAGGGAGGATTGGACAAGAATGGGGACAAGTGGCAAAACCCTAGCCAAGTAGCTTGTTTGACCAAGAGTTAAGAGACAATTTAAACTAAGCTTGGCCATTTTTTTTCCTCCTTGTGGCCGACTTTCATGAAGCTTAGAGAGGAAGAGAGAAATTCCATTTTCCTTGCTTTCTAACCCTAGTAAATCAAGAGCAAAAATCAAAAGAGAAAGATCTTGAGTGAGTTGAGAAACTTCCCTTCATTCCTAGTGGTTGATCCAAGCTTGAAGCTTCCATCTTGGTGGATTGTTTGGAGACTTAAACAACTTGTCAGAGAGCTAAATGACCTTTAAATTTGGGGGTTATGATATTATATCATCTACTTTAAGTTTTCATGGTGAAATACTGATACGAATCTCGTTGGTGAGGAGATTCGCGACCCAAGATCGCTTGTTGGATTTGACGTCGGATGCAAGAAACGGTGGCAGCGGAAAACCCTACGACCCCTCTAATCCCCGTGACTACGAACTTGTTGATACTATCTCAACCCGTAATCAAACGAATTAGTGAACCTCAGGCAAGTGTAGAAGGCGCCACAATTCAAGTGCGATTCTTGAATTGATAAGCCGAACAGGAACACTAGAGTATAACTCTAAATTGTTCAAGGTTTGCTCGAAAGCTATGGAGAAAACTCTCTCAATATTTTTATCATAAAAGTGTGTACCTTTGTGGGAGTAATGGGGTGCCTTATATAGGCTACAAGTAAAACCCTAATCTAGTAAGGAAAAGGAACTAACTAATGACTCTCCAATCACAATCACAATTAAGGCTAACTAATGGTCAGCTTATAAAGCTGGCCCAACATAACCCAATAAAAGCTAATTCACCAACTTAAGTAATAGTGAGTCTAGACTCTATAAATTGGATCCAACTCAGCATGAGGTCTTGGACCGAACTTATTCCTACCAAATAAAATAGAAATCTGAAAAATAAACTACTAAACTATTACTAAAAGATTCATTCTCTTGCAGCCCGAAACATGGCCCATAAGCGGCCCATATTTCATATCATTCCCCTCCTCTTGAAAAAGATTTGTCCTCAAATCGTGGTTGGAAATGAATGGTACTAACAAGAGTTGGTAGGATGAAACCTCAAATCTCCACATATTGGCTCTCTTAGAATGAATGATACTTGCATACGTCATGATTATTATAATTTGGTGCACATGTCTCTTGGTCAGCTTGAAAATGCTCACAATCAGCCATGGAAAACTCAAGGCTTTACTCCAACGACTCCTCGAAGATAACGCATATAGCTTCGGTTCCATGATGCAAGGTAAAATATATGGTACATTGGCAGCAAGCTCACATCTTCTTGGATACTCCATAATGCAACTGAGAAACTGAACAACACTTTGAACATGATCGACTTCATTAGATGGATCATCACTTGGGACACTCGTTGCAAAATGGTAAGGAGGCAAAGGACAAAATTCAAGTGCAAGGACTCCCTTTGAAACTTCATTACTCCTCCCAACAAGCAAAGCAGGCTCATGGGTGAAGTTGTATATCAATGGATAGTAAAGGGATACAATACTTAAGATGCAAACTCCATGAAAATTCTGATATTCGCCAATGGATATAGGGATAGAACATGCCATGATCAACTCAATCTCTCCTTGCTTAACCTGGATAAAAGAAGAAAAGCTAAACATAACAAAGGTAAGTTCGTTAGAAAAATAAGCCCTCGCATTGTTTCCCAAAGTCAGCGCACTTTTTCCCTTGTCTTCCTTCTCAACTAGCTCAAGACAACTGTAACGACCCCACCTCCCCCTAAGGCGAACCAGAGGGTTCGGCGGACCGCCTGCCCAGCTCTCGCCGGGACTCAGTCGATCACTACACTTACCGCTCTAAAGTACGCGTGACAGGAACCAAAGGAAACGAACAATACAGAAACCACCAAGCTATAAGGTTGGAAGTCCCTGCCACAATTTGTTTCTCTACCTTCTCACGCTTGAGTATACTCGTCCGAAACCTCCGTAGTTTCAATAACTCCAGGCAACCATAACGAATGAACACGTTGGAGAGGGGTAACACGTTTACATAAGCAAATACTTTTAAATATATACATGATCACAATGTTACAATTCAAAAGGGAGTTGTTTGATCAAAATACATTCAAGGTTTCCATCTATTGAGGAGCTATACAAAAGAATATATATAACCAGCTCAACTCATGCTTCCAAAAGATTTTCCTGTAAGGAAAACAAGGATAACAAAACGGGGTGAGCTATAAGCCCAATGAGGTACCAAAATAAAGAGATACAGTCAAGGACCAAGTAATTCCATGTTCAATTAATCACATAAACAATCCAGACAGAAAGGATACAGATGGCTCTCAGGAGCCAATTTCCCATTGCAGTACTTGATCCGACTATGATGACCCTCCGTCAACTTTCAAATAAGAAAACCCGTCCAGTAGAACACCGCTTTAACGCCAAGTCCCGTCCACCATTCATACCCCTTACCGGGCCCGAACGCCGAATAGAAACAGGAATGGTAATACTCGAGTATACCGGGATTCAAGAGTCTCAATACTCAAGAATTCCATAAAGCAGGCACCCACGGATTGTCAATTTCCTCGACCAAGCCCTTGCATGGCTCGATTTAATTAACTCCCCATGAGGTTGAGCTCAGGTTTAATAAGAAAGCCGTTGGACGCATCCAAACGACATTATAACAAGTACAGGTAACAGGTTCAAGTTCATAACATGTACAAGTAATAGATTGCAGTTTATACCACACAGGCAAGAGTACGAGTGTGATAAAGTACACCCTCATCTCAATCACACTAAACAGGATTCACAGTCATTTATGTCATAGATTTCACGTACAGATAGCTCAAATAGCAACAATACAAGGGGTGGTACACTCACCAGATGAAACAAGAATAGTTTCAAAAGTTTCCTTGCCAAGTGTGATTTTACTCGCTGGCACCTCCTAGAACAAGCAAGACAAACACTTACGACTTGACATTACAATTGGAATCAAAGAAATTTGCAAGTAACTCGGTTACAAGTCCTGTGCATAACCACATGAACCATTAATGCAAAGGCAATGCGACTTCGGAGTGAAAAGGAGTAACAATCGGTCTTAAAGGCATGAAAAATCGTACATCTTAAAGGAGTAACAATCATTACTCGGAAAACAGGATTTTTCCAGTTTTGCACAACCCTATAAGAAAAATCGTATCTCAAGTTTTGTAAGTCCAAAATTGATAAAATTTACACCGTTGGAAACTACATTCAAAGAGTTATAACTTTCCAGAAAACACCATCTTATGATTCAGAACACAAGTCGGGCAAGTTTAGGTCGCAAGGTACTGCTTTAACCATCACAAGACAGAACAGGTTACAATTTTCAGTCAAATTTGAAAAATCACCATAAATTTCACAAATAGAAACAGGGTCTGAAACTTACACGGTTTATAGCCCTATGAGTCTAGTTTAAAACGCAACAAACGGAACTCAATTCCAATATTCCTACATCAAGATATAGCAAGTTTCCTAAGACTGCGCAGAAACTCTTACGAAAATTTTGACAGCACTTCCTTTAGTTTTTCCTTACTTTTCCAACCAAACCTCAATACCAATTCACTCCTCAAATTCACCACAATCTTTCCCACAAACAACAAGCTATTAAACACCTTGAATTAAGACCACAATATCCTTCAAATGCAACCACATCAAGGAGCAAAATATAAACCCTAAAACTGGAAATTTTGCTACAAAAGCTGAAATTCTTTGAAGACAAGTAAAACCAACATTCTCAAGTTCAAAATTACTCTTATCAACTACCAAATCATGCCCAAACATTAATCATCATAAAACAGAAATTTTACCTATAAAACAGAAATTTGCTATACCTCTACTTAAACCCATAAACTTAGCTACAAGACTACACATGTAACATCTCTAATCCACTACTTTACAAGCATAAGAAGTACAAGGAAATTTCTAGATAGTTTACCTTGAAACTTAAGGAGAAATGATAGCTTAGAGCTCCAACTCCAAAACTCACTCCACCAATCCCTTAAACCCCTCCTAGCTAGCACTTGTATGGAAGGAATTAGAAATCAAATGGTGAAAACTCAAGATCAAAGAGAAAATTGAAACTAGAATTGGAAGAGCTTTGCTTGGTCTTTTCTCTCAAAAGCCACGGCTGAGCAAGGAAGAAATGAAGATATTTTTGGACCAAAACAAGATAAGAAGGAAGAGAAATCGCAAGTCAAAGCTGCTGTCCCATCAGAATCCGGCCGGTTTCTGGCCGGATTTCCGGCCGGATTCCAGGCCGGATATGAGGCAGTAGCTCAACCAATTTTTTTTCAAAAACGTCAAGCAATCCGGCCACCAATCCGGCCAAGAACTGGCCGGATTTCCGGCCGGATTCGATCCTTAGTTCTTTCGAAAATTTTGTTTTTTTTTCTTTTTCCCAAGTTCCATCCACAAACTCATGCACAAATACTTAATACACACAAACACATGTTCACATATATGAAATGAAACCCTCCTTACCAAATTCTTTTTATTTTCAAAAGGAAAAATAAGCATCAATCAATGCGGAGGAAAAATGAAAATTTAGGGTTCTCACACTCTCTCCCCCTTAAAAGAATTTCGTCCTCGAAATTCCTTATCATTGCCTTCTCCAAAATACCGTACTTAACTAACCAATCCGTACCCATTCACTGGCCAATACCATAGTTGCTTATTCCTTCCTAAGTTATAATTCTGCTACTCCATGCTAGTAGGCAATCGGTGGCAATCAGTAGAATACCAGAATCTTACCTTCCACGTCTTCATACGGGTCCGAGACTTGATGCTGCTCTAGGGCATACACCTGAGCCGACACCTTTGGTCCATTCTTTTTCCCCTTTGACTGGTCAAGGTTGGTCGTGGGTGGCTGTTGACTCCTATTTCCTTCTCGAGAGCGGCCTGGGCAATTTGCAATTTGATGATCTGCGCTCCCACAACGCAGACATTTTCTTCCTTTCTTCCAGCAAACATCCTCCGTGTGATGCGGTTTCCCACAGTACCCACAAGGACCGCGGGAAGCAGAAACTGAGCCTTTCTGTGAGGCGCCACTCGACACCTCTGGCAGTTGTACTCCCCCGTTGCCCCTTCCAATCTTAGGAGGCGTGCTTTTATCTCCATGCTCCGAACTGCTTCCTGGAAACCCCCTTTTCTTGGCTTGAAAATTCTTAACTTGTAACCTCGCGCCTTCAACTCGTTGAGCTTTCTCCACTGCATCACTAAAAGTATTAAGTTGGGCCACGGCCAAGTCTTTCTGAATCTCAACGTTTAGCCCTTGGACAAAACGCCTTATCCGCCTCTGCTCAGTGACGATTAGTTCGGGAGCGAACTTAGACAATCTGGTGAACTGGCTTTCATATTCGGCAACAGTTTGAGTTCCCTGACGGAGCCTAATGAACTCATCTTCCTTCTTTTCCTGAATCAGAGGTGGAAAATACTTCATGTTGAACTCTCTCATGAAATTCACCCACGTCCTTGGGGTTTGTTCTCTTTCCCATTTCACCCTTATGATATTCCACCAAGAACGGGCTGCCCCCTCCAGTTGAAAGACAGCAAATGTGACCTGCCGCTCCTCGGTATAATGTAATGCAGCAAATATATCAATCATTTTCTCTAACCATCTCTCGGCCACGTCGGGGTCCGGTCCTCCAAGAAATTGCGGTGGGGAGAACTTCTGAAATCGTTCGAGGGCTTTATCCTCACCCTCTATATGATTACCAGGGTTGCCCGGCTGATTAACAGGATTTTGACCCTGATGTCCCACTACATGGGCCAATAAGTCAGTCATACGCTGGATGGCGGCAGCTACTTGAACATTAGGATCTATTCTAGGTTCAGGGTTAGGTTCAGGCATTGGCTCTCGAGTTTCCCCTCCAATCGAGGGTTGCTTACGGCCGCGCCCCTGGCCTCGTCCTCTACGCGTACTTTCCATTGGTTTAACCACTCTAGAGTCGAACCGTAAATACAAGATTAAAACAGATGCAGGTAGGTACAAGTAACAACAGTAGATGCAACAAAAAGGGCATAGATATAGAACACAACTTGATCTAGCAAATCACGCAGTATCAAGCACATGGAAGCAAAAGTAAGTCCAGGCAAGTAACAAGGTCAAATCCAAAATGCACAAAACAAACGAGACCCAAAAGTATACAACAGCAAGCCAAAAGCTTCCATCCATAACTTACAGGAATACATAGTCTACACCTTAATCAGGACCAATCACACTTCATGAAATCTTAATATCACCCAAAGTTCCGCAAATCAAATTCCCAATTGGCCTAAGCGATCTCTAACCTAGGCTCTCATCTATATAGTAGCCGGGTACAAGAATCCCAAAATAAGATAAGTTCACCACTCGGGCTGGCCAGGCCCAAGAGTAATTCATCTACAATCGAGATTCCCACCTGACCTACAGATCTACTATCTTCAAGCACCATAATAAAAGTTTAATACTTATAACACTTCACGATCCATGACTTATGCTCAAAGAGCACTTAGACATTCATAAATATTCACAAAATCAGGACCATAACGCCACTTGGCCCAAGCTCACTCCGCGCAGAGACCACGCGAAGTGGCTCTGATACCACTTGTAACGGCCCCACCTCCCCCTAAGGCGAACCAGAGGGTTCGGCGGACCGCCTGCCCAGCTCTCGCCGGGACTCAGTCGATCACTACACTCACCGCTCTAAAGTACGCGTGACAGGAACCAAAGGAAACGAACAATACAGAAACCACCAAGCTATAAGGTTGGAAGTCCCTGCCACAATTTGTTTCTCTACCTTCTCACGCTTGAGTATACTCGTCCGAAACCTCCGTAGTTTCAATAACTCCAGGCAACCATAACGAATGAACACGTTGGAGAGGGGTAACACGTTTACATAAGCAAATACTTTTAAATATATACATGATCACAATGTTACAAATCAAAAGGGAGTTGTTTGATCAAAATACATTCAAGGTTTCCATCTATTGAGGAGCTATACAAAAGAATATATATAACCAGCTCAACTCATGCTTCCAAAAGATTTTCCTGTAAGGAAAACAAGGACAACAAAACGGGGTGAGCTATAAGCCCAATGAGGTACCAAAATAAAGAGATACAGTCAAGGACCAAGTAATTCCATGTTCAATTAATCACATAAACAATCCAGACAGAAAGGATACAGATGGCTCTCAGGAGCCAATTTCCCATTGCAGTACTTGATCCGACTATGATGACCCTCCGTCAACTTTCAAATAAGAAAACCCGTCCAGTAGAACACCGCTTTAACGCCAAGTCCCGTCCACCATTCATACCCCTTACCGGGCCCGAACGCCGAATAGAAACAGGAATGGTAATACTCGAGTATACCGGGATTCAAGAGTCTCAATACTCAAGAATTCCATAAAGCAGGCACCCACGGATTGTCAATTTCCTCGACCAAGCCCTTGCATGGCTCGATTTAATTAACTCCCCATGAGGTTGAGCTCAGGTTTAATAAGGAAGCCGTTGGACGCATCCAAACGACATTATAACAAGTACAGGTAACAGGTTCAAGTTCATAACATGTACAAGTAATAGATTGCAGTTTATACCACACAGGCAAGAGTACGAGTGTGATAAAGTACACCCTCGTCTCAATCACACTAAACAGGATTCACAGTCATTTATGTCATAGATTTCACGTACAGATAGCTCAAATAGCAACAATACAAGGGGTGGTACACTCACCAGATCAAACAAGAATAGTTTCAAAAGTTTCCTTGCCAAGTGTGATTTTACTCGCTGGCACCTCCTAGAACAAGCAAGACAAACACTTACGACTTGACATTACAATTGGAATCAAAGAAATTTGCAAGTAACTCGGTTACAAGTCCTGTGCGTAACCACATGAACCATTAATGCAAAGGCAATGCGACTTCGGAGTGAAAAGGAGTAACAATCGGTCTTAAAGGCATGAACAACCTCAATACTCTATCTATCATAAGTAACCAACTCCAAAGTTGAAGTAGAAAATAAATGTACAATCATTACTCGGAAAACAGGATTTTCCAGTTTTGCACAACCCTATAAGAAAAATCGTATCTCAAGTTTTGTAAGTCCAAAATTGATAAAATGTACACCGTTGGAAACTACATTCAAAGGGTTATAACTTTCCAGAAAACACCATCTTATGATTCAGAACACAAGTCGGGCAAGTTTAGGTCGCAAGGTACTGCTATAACCATCACAAGACAGAACAGGTTACAATTTTCAGTCAAATTTGAAAAATCACCATAAATTTCACAAATAGAAACAGGGTCTGAAACTTACACGGTTTATAGCCCTATGAGTCTAGTTTAAAACGCAACAAACGGAACTCAATTCCAATATTCCTACATCAAGATATAGCAAGTTTCCTAAGACTGCGCAGAAACTCTTACGAAAATTTTGACAGCACTTCCTTTAGTTTTTCCTTACTTTTCCAACCAAACCTCAATACCAATTCACTCCTCAAATTCACCACAATCTTTCCCACAAACAACAAGCTATTAAACACCTTGAATTAAGACCACAATATCCTTCAAATGCAACCACATCAAGGAGCAAAATATAAACCCTAAAACTGGAAATTTTGCTACAAAAGCTGAAATTCTTTGAAGACAAGTAAAACCAACATTCTCAAGTTCAAAATTACTCTTATCAACTACCAAATCATGCCCAAACATTAATCATCATAAAACAGAAAACAGAAATTTTACCTATAAAACAGAAATTTGCTATACCTCTACTTAAACCCATAAACTTAGCTACAAGACTACACATGTAACATCTCTAATCCACTACTTTACAAGCATAAGAAGTACAAGGAAATTTCTAGATAGTTTACCTTGAAACTTAAGGAGAAATGATAGCTTAGAGCTCCAACTCCAAAACTCACTCCACCAATCCCTTAAACCCCTCCTAGCTAGCACTTGTATGGAAGGAATTAGAAATCAAATGGTGAAAACTCAAGATCAAAGAGAAAATTGAAACTAGAATTGGAAGAGCTTTGCTTGGTCTTTTCTCTCAAAAGCCACGGCTGAGCAAGGAAGAAATGAAGATATTTTTGGACCAAAACAAGATAAGAAGGAAGAGAAATCGCAAGTCAAAGCTGCTGTCCCATCAGAATCCGGCCGGTTTCTGGCCGGATTTCAGGCCGGATTCCAGGCCGGATATGAGGCAGTAGCTCAACCAATTTTTTTTCAAAAACGTCAAGCAATCCGGCCACCAATCCGGCCAAGAACTGGCCGGATTTCCGGCCGGATTCGATCCTTAGTTCTTTCGAAAATTTTTTTTTCTTTTTTCCCAAGTTCCATCCACAAACTCATGCACAAATACTTAATACACACAAACACATGTTCACATATATGAAATGAAACCCTCCTTACCAAATTCTTTTTATTTTCAAAAGGAAAAATAAGCATCAATCAATGCGGAGGAAAAATGAAAATTTAGGGTTCTCACACTCGCTCTTTTGGTGTTGCTAAAGAAGCAACTAAAACTTTGGAATTCGCATTTGAGTCTAAAAGACTAGGAAACTATATTCCGAGTGGTCACCACTTTCATTTTTCCAAGGGTATGAGTTTCTGCCAAATTTTAGCTTATATACCTTTACGAAAGAAAATTCGAATACCATAGACAATCCAAGTTCAATTCGACCTCAAATCATCGCTCAAACCACGAGTACACACACCTAACTTTCGAGTGAAAATTTGGGCAGCATGCCCTTTGTATTTAGCTATTTTTCAGCCATTTATGGCTTCATTATTTTCCTCAACTCAGCCCAATTCAACATATAAGCAAGCTCAACACAATAGCTATTCAACTAGACTCAATATTATTCAATTACAAGTCAATTCGAGCAGTGCAACCATCCAAATCAAAGCTAGAAGTTAGAAACTAGTTTTAAAGACAAATAGCCTCATAGTAGGTTTGACATCTCTCGGCAGTCACAACTGAAGCTATGCTTATCGGATTGGGATAAATTTTTTGGTGTTTCTAAGACAAAGACCTACGTTTCCTATGAAGACACCAACACCCAGTTCTTGCATCTTCAAGGTCAAAAATCGCAATCTCAGAGAAAACAGAAGACTGTCAGCTAATTTGGGTATTTGAGCAGTCAGGGGTATTTTAGTCATTTAATTTGACCAATTATTTGTTATCTATAATATTTCAAATGACGAAATAAGGGTAATAATGGCTAAGTCTATTCAAGATTTTCTCGAGTTACCACATTCTCCCCTCTTAAGAAAATTTCGTCCTTGAAATTTCACACTTTTAATCGTAAAAAGTTCCGGGTATTCTTTCCGCATTTTATCTTCCAATTTCCACATCACTTCGTCTCATCATTCATGTTTCCACCAAAATCTTAACCAATGAGATTTGTTTCTTAGCGTTTTCTCCTTCTGATCTAAGGATTGTATCGGCTGTTTTCCCAAGTATATAAAATTCAACTATTTTAGTTTACAATTCAACTGAGCGTTATACCTAATTAAACAATCTATAACTTAGATAACATCATAACCTGACGTTTTCACTTGACGTTATCACTCCCTAAACTCTATAACTCTCACAACTAGTCTATATACAAATGTGTAATAATCAATTATGCATGCATACAATTGGAGGTAGCTGTAACCCAGAAACACATTCACTCCATATATATCATTAATACAAAGCAAATTCATGATCAATTAAATTACAGCACATAACAAAGTCAATTACGGCATATATCAAGCTCAAGTACACTTTAATAAGAAGTCAAACAAGTCTTTTTAAGTACATTCAATATCCAAACATGGCAAAGTTCCGACTCACTCATCCCAACCCTAGGGTTTCTATCCATAATAGAGATGGTAGATCCCTGAAATTCCGACCTTGATTCGCAAAAGTTCATTTTTTTTTTATGTTCAAATATCCCAATAATATCATCCCATTCACTAGATCTATCAAGTCATGGCTTCATCATTAGTCTGTCCTTTCTTCTAAACGTATGAGCTAACAAATAGATCAAATTTACTAACTTTAACATATTATTCATGTTCTCACCCTTTCCTGCTTCTTGTTATCAATAATTGTTATATCCACAACTTGTAAACATGTTACGATAAATATTTCTTTAGACTCATAAACTGCAACGACTCACCATAACATCATTGCCCTAATAATCACCACCTACTCCATATATTACATTTCTCTGAATTCCACTGCAAAATAATTCATTTTCTTATTTCATCCATCTAAGCCTTGCCTTAATAGTTAAAGCACCATTAACCTGAGTCTTGACTTACTCTTCTCCATTGATAGACATTTATTTTATACTGACTACCGTGTATAATCATCCCAACATAGTCAGGGTGACAATCGTTCAAGTGCATTTACTAATCCAATTACCCTATTAGCAACACTAATCAAAATTCCTTAGTAAATTGTAGATCTACTACGTCTAATATCAAATCAAATAATATGATCATTACTTAAGTACATCAATGGCTCTTAAGTATTCTAAATGATCTCAAACATTTCATACATTGGCTTTTCTAATAACCTAACAACTAGTTATCTTTATCCTATTGGACATTAGCCCCAAATAATCCTCCAATAAAATTTAAGGAGCCACAATGTCATCGAGAACTCACCTTACATGGCAAATTCGTAAAACTTGTCTCATCTCAATTTTGAAAACTCTCCTCAAGGTTTAGAGCTGTTCACAACTGCATAGTTCTTACTTAAACTACGATTTCACTCAAATTCTAAGTCTAAACCTATATTTTGGGTAAGAGATGGCATATATTCCATTTACCATTGAACGACTAGTAAAATTATTCATCTTAAAAATAGAATTGGCACTAATCTTCAGGATCTCACTATTGGCTCTTCACTTTTAACTTTCAAAAGCTAGACTTGGTCCTTTCGATTCTACTTTGCCAAATTTAATCATGCTTTCTAGTCCCATCATAATGCAATATACTAAATTCTTCATAATTTGCAAATACACCATTGAATGAAATATCTGGTACTCGGGTACAAGAATCTAACAATAGTATAATTCACAGCTCAGGCTGGCCAGTCCCAAGAGTAACTCACCTATATTTGAGATTCCTACCCGATGTACATATCTAATTCTCTTAACAATAGTAATTAGTTCAACACTAAATAGGCCATTCCCCACAGTCCGAGAACCCTCTCCCGGCACGAGCTCGATAGGAGCTCTGATACCACCTATGACGACCCCACCTCCCCTTAGGGCGTACCCCAGGGTTTAGCGGACCGCCTACCCAACTCTCGCCAGGACTAAAATCTCAAGAGTAAAAGAAATACCAGTTCCAACCTTGGAACATACATGTACTTTCATTTCTATTTCAAACATTCGTACAATTCCACATATATCAAAAAATATGAGTTTCAGATACATTCAGTTCTAATCGAGCACTAGCGCGAGTACAATCGGAAAATTCAAAAACTACTAGACTACGCTAGCCTGTACCAGTCTCACGCCTCGCTCGTACCCTTATAAGGAAAACAAATGGCATGGAATGAGCTAAAAGCCTAGTGAGGTTCCAAATAGCAAGTTGACCAACATTGAAAAGTACAAATATCACGTAACAAAATAGCGAGCATAACAAGTTCATGAAAGTGAGCAATAACACTTCAAATAGCAAATGTCAAAATGAGCGAGTGAAAACTCTTTTTGTTTTCCAAAAGAACAATAACACTTCAAATAACAATCAATGTATAAGGATACAGATGGCTCTCAGGAGCCAAATTCCCATTTCTTCACCAGAGCTTGATCAATTATTAGTTGACACTGCGTCAACTTTCAAGTAAAGTAACTAGTCCAGTAGTACACCACTTAACCTCCAATCACCGTCCACCAACCAAACCCCTTACCAGGGCCAAACTCCACAATAAATACTGGTGGCAATACTCGAGTATACCGATTAGTCGAGAAGATAATACCCCACTCGACAACACTAGATACCCATGGTTCGTTATCTAATCGACCAAGCCCTTGCCGGCTCGACTAGATTAACTAGCCAGTAGGGTTTGGGTCCCCAAAAAGTCGATGAGATACATCTCCAATCGACTGAACAAGATAAAAGTACGGAAACGGGAATGAGAGGTACCTCCCACTCGAATCGAGTGTGGTACATACTGCCGCTCAGTACTTACAAGTCACGTACAAGTATATCAAGTCATTTGCACCCAGCAACGAGTACATATCACATTAGGGCAAGTGCGATAAAGTACACTCTTGCCCGATTATATCAATCATATATCATTCGATCACATTGGTCAAGTATTGAAAATAAGTGTCCAGTTCAATCAGGTATTTGGAAGCACTCACCAAAGATTTAGTGCTTGTCAAAATCACTCTCGGTTGTAACTCCTTGGTTGGAGTCCAAATCTGCGATACAATATCATTTAAAAACTTAAAATCACTAGGGTTCGAAACTTAAGAGTTTCCTTTAAACAGATCAAGTAAATGAAACTCGTTTAGATAGGATCATGTTACATATCGAACTCTAGAAAATTCATGCTCGCTCTTTTGGTGTTGCTAAAGAAGCAACTAAAACTTTGGAATTCGCATTTGAGTCTAAAAGACTAGGAAACTATATTCCGAGTGGTCACCACTTTCATTTTTCCAAGGGTATGAGTTTCTGCCAAATTTTAGCTTATATACCTTTACGAAAGAAAATTCGAATACCATAGACAATCCAAGTTCAATTCGACCTCAAATCATCGCTCAAACCACGAGTACACACGCCTAACTTTCGAGTGAAAATTTGGGCAGCATGCCCTTTGTATTTAGCTATTTTTCAGCCATTTATGGCTTCATTATTTTCCTCAACTCAGCCCAATTCAACATATAAGCAAGCTCAACACAATAGCTATTCAACTAGACTCAATATTATTCAATTACAAGTCAATTCGAGCAGTGCAACCATCCAAATCAAAGCTAGAAGTTAGAAACTAGTTTTAAAGACAAATAGCCTCATAGTAGGTTTGACATCTCTCGGCAGTCACAACTGAAGCTATGCTTATCGGATTGGGGTAAATTTTTTGGTGTTTCTAAGACAAAGACCTACGTTTCCTATGAAGACACCAACACCCAGTTCTTGCATCTTCAAGGTCAAAAATCGCAATCTCAGAGAAAACAGAAGACTGTCAGCTAATTTGGGTATTTGAGCAGTCAGGGGTATTTTAGTCATTTAATTTGACCAATTATTTGTTATCTATAATATTTCAAATGACGAAATAAGGGTAATAATGGCTAAGTCTATTCAAGATTTTCTCGAGTTACCACATTCTCCCCTCTTAAGAAAATTTCGTCCTTGAAATTTCACACTTTTAATCGTAAAAAGTTCCGGGTATTCTTTCCGCATTTTATCTTCCAATTTCCACATCACTTCGTCTCATCATTCATGTTTCCACCAAAATCTTAACCAATGAGATTTGTTTCTTAGCGTTTTCTCCTTCTGATCTAAGGATTGTATCGGCTGTTTTCCCAAGTATATAAAATTCAACTATTTTAGTTTACAATTCAACTGAGCGTTATACCTAATTAAACAATCTATAACTTAGATAACATCATAACCTGACGTTTTCACTTGACGTTATCACTCCCTAAACTCTATAACTCTCACAACTAGTCTATATACAAATGTGTAATAATCAATTATGCATGCATACAATTGGAGGTAGCTGTAACCCAGAAACACATTCACTCCATATATATCATTAATACAAAGCAAATTCATGATCAATTAAATTACAGCACATAACAAAGTCAATTACGGCATATATCAAGCTCAAGTACACTTTAATAAGAAGTCAAACAAGTCTTTTTAAGTACATTCAATATCCAAACATGGCAAAGTTCCGACTCACTCATCCCAACCCTAGGGTTTCTATCCATAATAGAGATGGTAGATCCCTGAAATTCCGACCTTGATTCGCAAAAGTTCATTTTTTTTTTATGTTCAAATATCCCAATAATATCATCCCATTCACTAGATCTATCAAGTCATGGCTTCATCATTAGTCTGTCCTTTCTTCTAAACGTATGAGCTAACAAATAGATCAAATTTACTAACTTTAACATATTATTCATGTTCTCACCCTTTCCTGCTTCTTGTTATCAATAATTGTTATATCCACAACTTGTAAACATGTTACGATAAATATTTCTTTAGACTCATAAACTGCAACGACTCACCATAACATCATTGCCCTAATAATCACCACCTACTCCATATATTACATTTCTCTGAATTCCACTGCAAAATAATTCATTTTCTTATTTCATCCATCTAAGCCTTGCCTTAATAGTTAAAGCACCATTAACCTGAGTCTTGACTTACTCTTCTCCATTGATAGACATTTATTTTATACTGACTACCGTGTATAATCATCCCAACATAGTCAGGGTGACAATCGTTCAAGTGCATTTACTAATCCAATTACCCTATTAGCAACACTAATCAAAATTCCTTAGTAAATTGTAGATCTACTACGTCTAATATCAAATCAAATAATATGATCATTACTTAAGTACATCAATGGCTCTTAAGTATTCTAAATGATCTCAAACATTTCATACATTGGCTTTTCTAATAACCTAACAACTAGTTATCTTTATCCTATTGGACATTAGCCCCAAATAATCCTCCAATAAAATTTAAGGAGCCACAATGTCATCGAGAACTCACCTTACATGGCAAATTCGTAAAACTTGTCTCATCTCAATTTTGAAAACTCTCCTCAAGGTTTAGAGCTGTTCACAACTGCATAGTTCTTACTTAAACTACGATTTCACTCAAATTCTAAGTCTAAACCTATATTTTGGGTAAGAGATGGCATATATTCCATTTACCATTGAACGACTAGTAAAATTATTCATCTTAAAAATAGAATTGGCACTAATCTTCAGGATCTCACTATTGGCTCTTCACTTTTAACTTTCAAAAGCTAGACTTGGTCCTTTCGATTCTACTTTGCCAAATTTAATCATGCTTTCTAGTCCCATCATAATGCAATATACTAAATTCTTCATAATTTGCAAATACACCATTGAATGAAATATCTGGTACTCGGGTACAAGAATCTAACAATAGTATAATTCACAGCTCAGGCTGGCCGGTCCCAAGAGTAACTCACCTATATTTGAGATTCCTACCCGATGTACATATCTAATTCTCTTAACAATAGTAATTAGTTCAACACTAAATAGGCCATTCCCCACAGTCCGAGAACCCTCTCCCGGCACGAGCTCGATAGGAGCTCTGATACCACCTATGACGACCCCACCTCCCCTTAGGGCGTACCCCAGGGTTTAGCGGACCGCCTACCCAACTCTCGCCAGGACTAAAATCTCAAGAGTAAAAGAAATACCAGTTCCAACCTTGGAACATACATGTACTTTCATTTCTATTTCAAACATTCGTACAATTCCACATATATCAAAAAATATGAGTTTCAGATACATTCAGTTCTAATCGAGCACTAGCGCGAGTACAATCGGAAAATTCAAAAACTACTAGACTACGCTAGCCTGTACCAGTCTCACGCCTCGCTCGTACCCTTATAAGGAAAACAAATGGCATGGAATGAGCTAAAAGCCTAGTGAGGTTCCAAATAGCAAGTTGACCAACATTGAAAAGTACAAATATCACGTAACAAAATAGCGAGCATAACAAGTTCATGAAAGTGAGCAATAACACTTCAAATAGCAAATGTCAAAATGAGCGAGTGAAAACTCTTTTTGTTTTCCAAAAGAACAATAACACTTCAAATAACAATCAATGTATAAGGATACAGATGGCTCTCAGGAGCCAAATTCCCATTTCTTCACCAGAGCTTGATCAATTATTAGTTGACACTGCGTCAACTTTCAAGTAAAGTAACTAGTCCAGTAGTACACCACTTAACCTCCAATCACCGTCCACCAACCAAACCCCTTACCAGGGCCAAACTCCACAATAAATACTGGTGGCAATACTCGAGTATACCGATTAGTCGAGAAGATAATACCCCACTCGACAACACTAGATACCCATGGTTCGTTATCTAATCGACCAAGCCCTTGCCGGCTCGACTAGATTAACTAGCCAGTAGGGTTTGGGTCCCCAAAAAGTCGATGAGATACATCTCCAATCGACTGAACAAGATAAAAGTACGGAAACGGGAATGAGAGGTACCTCCCACTCGAATCGAGTGTGGTACATACTGCCGCTCAGTACTTACAAGTCACGTACAAGTATATCAAGTCATTTGCACCCAGCAACGAGTACATATCACATTAGGGCAAGTGCGATAAAGTACACTCTTGCCCGATTATATCAATCATATATCATTCGATCACATTGGTCAAGTATTGAAAATAAGTGTCCAGTTCAATCAGGTATTTGGAAGCACTCACCAAAGATTTAGTGCTTGTCAAAATCACTCTCAGTTGTAACTCCTTGGTTGGAGTCCAAATCTGCGATACAATATCATTTAAAAACTTAAAATCACTAGGGTTCGAAACTTAAGAGTTTCCTTTAAACAGATCAAGTAAATGAAACTCGTTTAGATAGGATCATGTTACATATCGAACTCTAGAAAATTCGTGCTCGCTCTTTTGGTGTTGCTAAAGAAGCAACTAAAACTTTGGAATTCGCATTTGAGTCTAAAAGACTAGGAAACTATATTCCGAGTGGTCACCACTTTCATTTTTCCAAGGGTATGAGTTTCTGCCAAATTTTAGCTTATATACCTTTACGAAAGAAAATTCGAATACCATAGACAATCCAAGTTCAATTCGACCTCAAATCATCGCTCAAACCACGAGTACACACGCCTAACTTTCGAGTGAAAATTTGGGCAGCATGCCCTTTGTATTTAGCTATTTTTCAGCCATTTATGGCTTCATTATTTTCCTCAACTCAGCCCAATTCAACATATAAGCAAGCTCAACACAATAGCTATTCAACTAGACTCAATATTATTCAATTACAAGTCAATTCGAGCAGTGCAACCATCCAAATCAAAGCTAGAAGTTAGAAACTAGTTTTAAAGACAAATAGCCTCATAGTAGGTTTGACATCTCTCGGCAGTCACAACTGAAGCTATGCTTATCGGATTGGGGTAAATTTTTTGGTGTTTCTAAGACAAAGACCTACGTTTCCTATGAAGACACCAACACCCAGTTCTTGCATCTTCAAGGTCAAAAATCGCAATCTCAGAGAAAACAGAAGACTGTCAGCTAATTTGGGTATTTGAGCAGTCAGGGGTATTTTAGTCATTTAATTTGACCAATTATTTGTTATCTATAATATTTCAAATGACGAAATAAGGGTAATAATGGCTAAGTCTATTCAAGATTTTCTCGAGTTACCACATTCTCCCCTCTTAAGAAAATTTCGTCCTTGAAATTTCACACTTTTAATCGTAAAAAGTTCCGGGTATTCTTTCCGCATTTTATCTTCCAATTTCCACATCACTTCGTCTCATCATTCATGTTTCCACCAAAATCTTAACCAATGAGATTTGTTTCTTAGCGTTTTCTCCTTCTGATCTAAGGATTGTATCGGCTGTTTTCCCAAGTATATAAAATTCAACTATTTTAGTTTACAATTCAACTGAGCGTTATACCTAATTAAACAATCTATAACTTAGATAACATCATAACCTGACGTTTTCACTTGACGTTATCACTCCCTAAACTCTATAACTCTCACAACTAGTCTATATACAAATGTGTAATAATCAATTATGCATGCATACAATTGGAGGTAGCTGTAACCCAGAAACACATTCACTCCATATATATCATTAATACAAAGCAAATTCATGATCAATTAAATTACAGCACATAACAAAGTCAATTACGGCATATATCAAGCTCAAGTACACTTTAATAAGAAGTCAAACAAGTCTTTTTAAGTACATTCAATATCCAAACATGGCAAAGTTCCGACTCACTCATCCCAACCCTAGGGTTTCTATCCATAATAGAGATGGTAGATCCCTGAAATTCCGACCTTGATTCGCAAAAGTTCATTTTTTTTTTATGTTCAAATATCCCAATAATATCATCCCATTCACTAGATCTATCAAGTCATGGCTTCATCATTAGTCTGTCCTTTCTTCTAAACGTATGAGCTAACAAATAGATCAAATTTACTAACTTTAACATATTATTCATGTTCTCACCCTTTCCTGCTTCTTGTTATCAATAATTGTTATATCCACAACTTGTAAACATGTTACGATAAATATTTCTTTAGACTCATAAACTGCAACGACTCACCATAACATCATTGCCCTAATAATCACCACCTACTCCATATATTACATTTCTCTGAATTCCACTGCAAAATAATTCATTTTCTTATTTCATCCATCTAAGCCTTGCCTTAATAGTTAAAGCACCATTAACCTGAGTCTTGACTTACTCTTCTCCATTGATAGACATTTATTTTATACTGACTACCGTGTATAATCATCCCAACATAGTCAGGGTGACAATCGTTCAAGTGCATTTACTAATCCAATTACCCTATTAGCAACACTAATCAAAATTCCTTAGTAAATTGTAGATCTACTACGTCTAATATCAAATCAAATAATATGATCATTACTTAAGTACATCAATGGCTCTTAAGTATTCTAAATGATCTCAAACATTTCATACATTGGCTTTTCTAATAACCTAACAACTAGTTATCTTTATCCTATTGGACATTAGCCCCAAATAATCCTCCAATAAAATTTAAGGAGCCACAATGTCATCGAGAACTCACCTTACATGGCAAATTCGTAAAACTTGTCTCATCTCAATTTTGAAAACTCTCCTCAAGGTTTAGAGCTGTTCACAACTGCATAGTTCTTACTTAAACTACGATTTCACTCAAATTCTAAGTCTAAACCTATATTTTGGGTAAGAGATGGCATATATTCCATTTACCATTGAACGACTAGTAAAATTATTCATCTTAAAAATAGAATTGGCACTAATCTTCAGGATCTCACTATTGGCTCTTCACTTTTAACTTTCAAAAGCTAGACTTGGTCCTTTCGATTCTACTTTGCCAAATTTAATCATGCTTTCCAGTCCCATCATAATGCAATATACTAAATTCTTCATAATTTGCAAATACACCATTGAATGAAATATCTGGTACTCGGGTACAAGAATCTAACAATAGTATAATTCACAGCTCAGGCTGGCCGGTCCCAAGAGTAACTCACCTATATTTGAGATTCCTACCCGATGTACATATCTAATTCTCTTAACAATAGTAATTAGTTCAACACTAAATAGGCCATTCCCCACAGTCCGAGAACCCTCTCCCGGCACGAGCTCGATAGGAGCTCTGATACCACCTATGACGACCCCACCTCCCCTTAGGGCGTACCCCAGGGTTTAGCGGACCGCCTACCCAACTCTCGCCAGGACTAAAATCTCAAGAGTAAAAGAAATACCAGTTCCAACCTTGGAACATACATGTACTTTCATTTCTATTTCAAACATTCGTACAATTCCACATATATCAAAAAATATGAGTTTCAGATACATTCAGTTCTAATCGAGCACTAGCGCGAGTACAATCGGAAAATTCAAAAACTACTAGACTACGCTAGCCTGTACCAGTCTCACGCCTCGCTCGTACCCTTATAAGGAAAACAAATGGCATGGAATGAGCTAAAAGCCTAGTGAGGTTCCAAATAGCAAGTTGACCAACATTGAAAAGTACAAATATCACGTAACAAAATAGCGAGCATAACAAGTTCATGAAAGTGAGCAATAACACTTCAAATAGCAAATGTCAAAATGAGCGAGTGAAAACTCTTTTTGTTTTCCAAAAGAACAATAACACTTCAAATAACAATCAATGTATAAGGATACAGATGGCTCTCAGGAGCCAAATTCCCATTTCTTCACCAGAGCTTGATCAATTATTAGTTGACACTGCGTCAACTTTCAAGTAAAGTAACTAGTCCAGTAGTACACCACTTAACCTCCAATCACCGTCCACCAACCAAACCCCTTACCAGGGCCAAACTCCACAATAAATACTGGTGGCAATACTCGAGTATACCGATTAGTCGAGAAGATAATACCCCACTCGACAACACTAGATACCCATGGTTCGTTATCTAATCGACCAAGCCCTTGCCGGCTCGACTAGATTAACTAGCCAGTAGGGTTTGGGTCCCCAAAAAGTCGATGAGATACATCTCCAATCGACTGAACAAGATAAAAGTACGGAAACGGGAATGAGAGGTACCTCCCACTCGAATCGAGTGTGGTACATACTGCCGCTCAGTACTTACAAGTCACGTACAAGTATGTCAACTCATTTGCACCCAGCAACGAGTACATATCACATTAGGGCAAGTGCGATAAAGTACACTCTTGCCCGATTATATCAATCATATATCATTCGATCACATTGGTCAAGTATTGAAAATAAGTGTCCAGTTCAATCAGGTATTTGGAAGCACTCACCAAAGATTTAGTGCTTGTCAAAATCACTCTCGGTTGTAACTCCTTGGTTGGAGTCCAAATCTGCGATACAATATCATTTAAAAACTTAAAATCACTAGGGTTCGAAACTTAAGAGTTTCCTTTAAACAGATCAAGTAAATGAAACTCGTTTAGATAGGATCATGTTACATATCGAACTCTAGAAAATTCATGCTCGCTCTTTTGGTGTTGCTAAAGAAGCAACTAAAACTTTGGAATTCGCATTTGAGTCTAAAAGACTAGGAAACTATATTCCGAGTGGTCACCACTTTCATTTTTCCAAGGGTATGAGTTTCTGCCAAATTTTAGCTTATATACCTTTACGAAAGAAAATTCGAATACCATAGACAATCCAAGTTCAATTCGACCTCAAATCATCGCTCAAACCACGAGTACACACGCCTAACTTTCGAGTGAAAATTTGGGCAGCATGCCCTTTGTATTTAGCTATTTTTCAGCCATTTATGGCTTCATTATTTTCCTCAACTCAGCCCAATTCAACATATAAGCAAGCTCAACACAATAGCTATTCAACTAGACTCAATATTATTCAATTACAAGTCAATTCGAGCAGTGCAACCATCCAAATCAAAGCTAGAAGTTAGAAACTAGTTTTAAAGACAAATAGCCTCATAGTAGGTTTGACATCTCTCGGCAGTCACAACTGAAGCTATGCTTATCGGATTGGGATAAATTTTTTGGTGTTTCTAAGACAAAGACCTACGTTTCCTATGAAGACACCAACACCCAGTTCTTGCATCTTCAAGGTCAAAAATCGCAATCTCAGAGAAAACAGAAGACTGTCAGCTAATTTGGGTATTTGAGCAGTCAGGGGTATTTTAGTCATTTAATTTGACCAATTATTTGTTATCTATAATATTTCAAATGACGAAATAAGGGTAATAATGGCTAAGTCTATTCAAGATTTTCTCGAGTTACCACATTCTCCCCTCTTAAGAAAATTTCGTCCTTGAAATTTCACACTTTTAATCGTAAAAAGTTCCGGGTATTCTTTCCGCATTTTATCTTCCAATTTCCACATCACTTCGTCTCATCATTCATGTTTCCACCAAAATCTTAACCAATGAGATTTGTTTCTTAGCGTTTTCTCCTTCTGATCTAAGGATTGTATCGGCTGTTTTCCCAAGTATATAAAATTCAACTATTTTAGTTTACAATTCAACTGAGCGTTATACCTAATTAAACAATCTATAACTTAGATAACATCATAACCTGACGTTTTCACTTGACGTTATCACTCCCTAAACTCTATAACTCTCACAACTAGTCTATATACAAATGTGTAATAATCAATTATGCATGCATACAATTGGAGGTAGCTGTAACCCAGAAACACATTCACTCCATATATATCATTAATACAAAGCAAATTCATGATCAATTAAATTACAGCACATAACAAAGTCAATTACGGCATATATCAAGCTCAAGTACACTTTAATAAGAAGTCAAACAAGTCTTTTTAAGTACATTCAATATCCAAACATGGCAAAGTTCCGACTCACTCATCCCAACCCTAGGGTTTCTATCCATAATAGAGATGGTAGATCCCTGAAATTCCGACCTTGATTCGCAAAAGTTCATTTTTTTTTTATGTTCAAATATCCCAATAATATCATCCCATTCACTAGATCTATCAAGTCATGGCTTCATCATTAGTCTGTCCTTTCTTCTAAACGTATGAGCTAACAAATAGATCAAATTTACTAACTTTAACATATTATTCATGTTCTCACCCTTTCCTGCTTCTTGTTATCAATAATTGTTATATCCACAACTTGTAAACATGTTACGATAAATATTTCTTTAGACTCATAAACTGCAACGACTCACCATAACATCATTGCCCTAATAATCACCACCTACTCCATATATTACATTTCTCTGAATTCCACTGCAAAATAATTCATTTTCTTATTTCATCCATCTAAGCCTTGCCTTAATAGTTAAAGCACCATTAACCTGAGTCTTGACTTACTCTTCTCCATTGATAGACATTTATTTTATACTGACTACCGTGTATAATCATCCCAACATAGTCAGGGTGACAATCGTTCAAGTGCATTTACTAATCCAATTACCCTATTAGCAACACTAATCAAAATTCCTTAGTAAATTGTAGATCTACTACGTCTAATATCAAATCAAATAATATGATCATTACTTAAGTACATCAATGGCTCTTAAGTATTCTAAATGATCTCAAACATTTCATACATTGGCTTTTCTAATAACCTAACAACTAGTTATCTTTATCCTATTGGACATTAGCCCCAAATAATCCTCCAATAAAATTTAAGGAGCCACAATGTCATCGAGAACTCACCTTACATCGCAAATTCGTAAAACTTGTCTCATCTCAATTTTGAAAACTCTCCTCAAGGTTTAGAGCTGTTCACAACTGCATAGTTCTTACTTAAACTACGATTTCACTCAAATTCTAAGTCTAAACCTATATTTTGGGTAAGAGATGGCATATATTCCATTTACCATTGAACGACTAGTAAAATTATTCATCTTAAAAATAGAATTGGCACTAATCTTCAGGATCTCACTATTGGCTCTTCACTTTTAACTTTCAAAAGCTAGACTTGGTCCTTTCGATTCTACTTTGCCAAATTTAATCATGCTTTCTAGTCCCATCATAATGCAATATACTAAATTCTTCATAATTTGCAAATACACCATTGAATGAAATATCTGGTACTCGGGTACAAGAATCTAACAATAGTATAATTCACAGCTCAGGCTGGCCAGTCCCAAGAGTAACTCACCTATATTTGAGATTCCTACCCGATGTACATATCTAATTCTCTTAACAATAGTAATTAGTTCAACACTAAATAGGCCATTCCCCACAGTCCGAGAACCCTCTCCCGGCACGAGCTCGATAGGAGCTCTGATACCACCTATGACGACCCCACCTCCCCTTAGGGCGTACCCCAGGGTTTAGCGGACCGCCTACCCAACTCTCGCCAGGACTAAAATCTCAAGAGTAAAAGAAATACCAGTTCCAACCTTGGAACATACATGTACTTTCATTTCTATTTCAAACATTCGTACAATTCCACATATATCAAAAAATATGAGTTTCAGATACATTCAGTTCTAATCGAGCACTAGCGCGAGTACAATCGGAAAATTCAAAAACTACTAGACTACGCTAGCCTGTACCAGTCTCACGCCTCGCTCGTACCCTTATAAGGAAAACAAATGGCATGGAATGAGCTAAAAGCCTAGTGAGGTTCCAAATAGCAAGTTGACCAACATTGAAAAGTACAAATATCACGTAACAAAATAGCGAGCATAACAAGTTCATGAAAGTGAGCAATAACACTTCAAATAGCAAATGTCAAAATGAGCGAGTGAAAACTCTTTTTGTTTTCCAAAAGAACAATAACACTTCAAATAACAATCAATGTATAAGGATACAGATGGCTCTCAGGAGCCAAATTCCCATTTCTTCACCAGAGCTTGATCAATTATTAGTTGACACTCCGTCAACTTTCAAGTAAAGTAACTAGTCCAGTAGTACACCACTTAACCTCCAATCACCGTCCACCAACCAAACCCCTTACCAGGGCCAAACTCCACAATAAATACTGGTGGCAATACTCGAGTATACCGATTAGTCGAGAAGATAATACCCCACTCGACAACACTAGATACCCATGGTTCGTTATCTAATCGACCAAGCCCTTGCCGGCTCGACTAGATTAACTAGCCAGTAGGGTTTGGGTCCCCAAAAAGTCGATGAGATACATCTCCAATCGACTGAACAAGATAAAAGTACGGAAACGGGAATGAGAGGTACCTCCCACTCGAATCGAGTGTGGTACATACTGCCGCTCAGTACTTACAAGTCACGTACAAGTATGTCAACTCATTTGCACCCAGCAACGAGTACATATCACATTAGGGCAAGTGCGATAAAGTACACTCTTGCCCGATTATATCAATCATATATCATTCGATCACATTGGTCAAGTATTGAAAATAAGTGTCCAGTTCAATCAGGTATTTGGAAGCACTCACCAAAGATTTAGTGCTTGTCAAAATCACTCTCGGTTGTAACTCCTTGGTTGGAGTCCAAATCTGCGATACAATATCATTTAAAAACTTAAAATCACTAGGGTTCGAAACTTAAGAGTTTCCTTTAAACAGATCAAGTAAATGAAACTCGTTTAGATAGGATCATGTTACATATCGAACTCTAGAAAATTCATGCTCGCTCTTTTGGTGTTGCTAAAGAAGCAACTAAAACTTTGGAATTCGCATTTGAGTCTAAAAGACTAGGAAACTATATTCCGAGTGGTCACCACTTTCATTTTTCCAAGGGTATGAGTTTCTGCCAAATTTTAGCTTATATACCTTTACGAAAGAAAATTCGAATACCATAGACAATCCAAGTTCAATTCGACCTCAAATCATCGCTCAAACCACGAGTACACACACCTAACTTTCGAGTGAAAATTTGGGCAGCATGCCCTTTGTATTTAGCTATTTTTCAGCCATTTATGGCTTCATTATTTTCCTCAACTCAGCCCAATTCAACATATAAGCAAGCTCAACACAATAGCTATTCAACTAGACTCAATATTATTCAATTACAAGTCAATTCGAGCAGTGCAACCATCCAAATCAAAGCTAGAAGTTAGAAACTAGTTTTAAAGACAAATAGCCTCATAGTAGGTTTGACATCTCTCGGCAGTCACAACTGAAGCTATGCTTATCGGATTGGGATAAATTTTTTGGTGTTTCTAAGACAAAGACCTACGTTTCCTATGAAGACACCAACACCCAGTTCTTGCATCTTCAAGGTCAAAAATCGCAATCTCAGAGAAAACAGAAGACTGTCAGCTAATTTGGGTATTTGAGCAGTCAGGGGTACTTTAGTCATTTCATTTGACCAATTATTTGTTATCTATAATATTTCAAATGACGAAATAAGGGTAATAATGGCTAAGTCTATTCAAGATTTTCTCGAGTTACCACATTCTCCCCTCTTAAGAAAATTTCGTCCTTGAAATTTCACACTTTTAATCGTAAAAAGTTCCGGGTATTCTTTCCGCATTTTATCTTCCAATTTCCACATCACTTCGTCTCATCATTCATGTTTCCACCAAAATCTTAACCAATGAGATTTGTTTCTTAGCGTTTTCTCCTTCTGATCTAAGGATTGTATCGGCTGTTTTCCCAAGTATATAAAATTCAACTATTTTAGTTTACAATTCAACTGAGCGTTATACCTAATTAAACAATCTATAACTTAGATAACATCATAACCTGACGTTTTCACTTGACGTTATCACTCCCTAAACTCTATAACTCTCACAACTAGTCTATATACAAATGTGTAATAATCAATTATGCATGCATACAATTGGAGGTAGCTGTAACCCAGAAACACATTCACTCCATATATATCATTAATACAAAGCAAATTCATGATCAATTAAATTACAGCACATAACAAAGTCAATTACGGCATATATCAAGCTCAAGTACACTTTAATAAGAAGTCAAACAAGTCTTTTTAAGTACATTCAATATCCAAACATGGCAAAGTTCCGACTCACTCATCCCAACCCTAGGGTTTCTATCCATAATAGAGATGGTAGATCCCTGAAATTCCGACCTTGATTCGCAAAAGTTCATTTTTTTTTTATGTTCAAATATCCCAATAATATCATCCCATTCACTAGATCTATCAAGTCATGGCTTCATCATTAGTCTGTCCTTTCTTCTAAACGTATGAGCTAACAAATAGATCAAATTTACTAACTTTAACATATTATTCATGTTCTCACCCTTTCCTGCTTCTTGTTATCAATAATTGTTATATCCACAACTTGTAAACATGTTACGATAAATATTTCTTTAGACTCATAAACTGCAACGACTCACCATAACATCATTGCCCTAATAATCACCACCTACTCCATATATTACATTTCTCTGAATTCCACTGCAAAATAATTCATTTTCTTATTTCATCCATCTAAGCCTTGCCTTAATAGTTAAAGCACCATTAACCTGAGTCTTGACTTACTCTTCTCCATTGATAGACATTTATTTTATACTGACTACCGTGTATAATCATCCCAACATAGTCAGGGTGACAATCGTTCAAGTGCATTTACTAATCCAATTACCCTATTAGCAACACTAATCAAAATTCCTTAGTAAATTGTAGATCTACTACGTCTAATATCAAATCAAATAATATGATCATTACTTAAGTACATCAATGGCTCTTAAGTATTCTAAATGATCTCAAACATTTCATACATTGGCTTTTCTAATAACCTAACAACTAGTTATCTTTATCCTATTGGACATTAGCCCCAAATAATCCTCCAATAAAATTTAAGGAGCCACAATGTCATCGAGAACTCACCTTACATGGCAAATTCGTAAAACTTGTCTCATCTCAATTTTGAAAACTCTCCTCAAGGTTTAGAGCTGTTCACAACTGCATAGTTCTTACTTAAACTACGATTTCACTCAAATTCTAAGTCTAAACCTATATTTTGGGTAAGAGATGGCATATATTCCATTTACCATTGAACGACTAGTAAAATTATTCATCTTAAAAATAGAATTGGCACTAATCTTCAGGATCTCACTATTGGCTCTTCACTTTTAACTTTCAAAAGCTAGACTTGGTCCTTTCGATTCTACTTTGCCAAATTTAATCATGCTTTCTAGTCCCATCATAATGCAATATACTAAATTCTTCATAATTTGCAAATACACCATTGAATGAAATATCTGGTACTCGGGTACAAGAATCTAACAATAGTATAATTCACAGCTCAGGCTGGCCAGTCCCAAGAGTAACTCACCTATATTTGAGATTCCTACCCGATGTACATATCTAATTCTCTTAACAATAGTAATTAGTTCAACACTAAATAGGCCATTCCCCACAGTCCGAGAACCCTCTCCCGGCACGAGCTCGATAGGAGCTCTGATACCACCTATGACGACCCCACCTCCCCTTAGGGCGTACCCCAGGGTTTAGCGGACCGCCTACCCAACTCTCGCCAGGACTAAAATCTCAAGAGTAAAAGAAATACCAGTTCCAACCTTGGAACATACATGTACTTTCATTTCTATTTCAAACATTCGTACAATTCCACATATATCAAAAAATATGAGTTTCAGATACATTCAGTTCTAATCGAGCACTAGCGCGAGTACAATCGGAAAATTCAAAAACTACTAGACTACGCTAGCCTGTACCAGTCTCACGCCTCGCTCGTACCCTTATAAGGAAAACAAATGGCATGGAATGAGCTAAAAGCCTAGTGAGGTTCCAAATAGCAAGTTGACCAACATTGAAAAGTACAAATATCACGTAACAAAATAGCGAGCATAACAAGTTCATGAAAGTGAGCAATAACACTTCAAATAGCAAATGTCAAAATGAGCGAGTGAAAACTCTTTTTGTTTTCCAAAAGAACAATAACACTTCAAATAACAATCAATGTATAAGGATACAGATGGCTCTCAGGAGCCAAATTCCCATTTCTTCACCAGAGCTTGATCAATTATTAGTTGACACTCCGTCAACTTTCAAGTAAAGTAACTAGTCCAGTAGTACACCACTTAACCTCCAATCACCGTCCACCAACCAAACCCCTTACCAGGGCCAAACTCCACAATAAATACTGGTGGCAATACTCGAGTATACCGATTAGTCGAGAAGATAATACTCCACTCGACAACACTAGATACCCATGGTTCGTTATCTAATCGACCAAGCCCTTGCCGGCTCGACTAGATTAACTAGCCAGTAGGGTTTGGGTCCCCAAAAAGTCGATGAGATGCATCTCCAATCGACTGAACAAGATAAAAGTACGGAAACGGGAATGAGAGGTACCTCCCACTCGAATCGAGTGTGGTACATACTGCCGCTCAGTACTTACAAGTCACGTACAAGTATATCAAGTCATTTGCACCCAGCAACGAGTACATATCACATTAGGGCAAGTGCGATAAAGTACACTCTTGCCCGATTATATCAATCATATATCATTCGATCACATTGGTCAAGTATTGAAAATAAGTGTCCAGTTCAATCAGGTATTTGGAAGCACTCACCAAAGATTTAGTGCTTGTCAAAATCACTCTCAGTTGTAACTCCTTGGTTGGAGTCCAAATCTGCGATACAATATCATTTAAAAACTTAAAATCACTAGGGTTCGAAACTTAAGAGTTTCCTTTAAACAGATCAAGTAAATGAAACTCGTTTAGATAGGATCATGTTACATATCGAACTCTAGAAAATTCGTGCTCGCTCTTTTGGTGTTGCTAAAGAAGCAACTAAAACTTTGGAATTCGCATTTGAGTCTAAAAGACTAGGAAACTATATTCCGAGTGGTCACCACTTTCATTTTTCCAAGGGTATGAGTTTCTGCCAAATTTTAGCTTATATACCTTTACGAAAGAAAATTCGAATACCATAGACAATCCAAGTTCAATTCGACCTCAAATCATCGCTCAAACCACGAGTACACACGCCTAACTTTCGAGTGAAAATTTGGGCAGCATGCCCTTTGTATTTAGCTATTTTTCAGCCATTTATGGCTTCATTATTTTCCTCAACTCAGCCCAATTCAACATATAAGCAAGCTCAACACAATAGCTATTCAACTAGACTCAATATTATTCAATTACAAGTCAATTCGAGCAGTGCAACCATCCAAATCAAAGCTAGAAGTTAGAAACTAGTTTTAAAGACAAATAGCCTCATAGTAGGTTTGACATCTCTCGGCAGTCACAACTGAAGCTATGCTTATCGGATTGGGGTAAATTTTTTGGTGTTTCTAAGACAAAGACCTACGTTTCCTATGAAGACACCAACACCCAGTTCTTGCATCTTCAAGGTCAAAAATCGCAATCTCAGAGAAAACAGAAGACTGTCAGCTAATTTGGGTATTTGAGCAGTCAGGGGTATTTTAGTCATTTAATTTGACCAATTATTTGTTATCTATAATATTTCAAATGACGAAATAAGGGTAATAATGGCTAAGTCTATTCAAGATTTTCTCGAGTTACCACATTCTCCCCTCTTAAGAAAATTTCGTCCTTGAAATTTCACACTTTTAATCGTAAAAAGTTCCGGGTATTCTTTCCGCATTTTATCTTCCAATTTCCACATCACTTCGTCTCATCATTCATGTTTCCACCAAAATCTTAACCAATGAGATTTGTTTCTTAGCGTTTTCTCCTTCTGATCTAAGGATTGTATCGGCTGTTTTCCCAAGTATATAAAATTCAACTATTTTAGTTTACAATTCAACTGAGCGTTATACCTAATTAAACAATCTATAACTTAGATAACATCATAACCTGACGTTTTCACTTGACGTTATCACTCCCTAAACTCTATAACTCTCACAACTAGTCTATATACAAATGTGTAATAATCAATTATGCATGCATACAATTGGAGGTAGCTGTAACCCAGAAACACATTCACTCCATATATATCATTAATACAAAGCAAATTCATGATCAATTAAATTACAGCACATAACAAAGTCAATTACGGCATATATCAAGCTCAAGTACACTTTAATAAGAAGTCAAACAAGTCTTTTTAAGTACATTCAATATCCAAACATGGCAAAGTTCCGACTCACTCATCCCAACCCTAGGGTTTCTATCCATAATAGAGATGGTAGATCCCTGAAATTCCGACCTTGATTCGCAAAAGTTCATTTTTTTTTTATGTTCAAATATCCCAATAATATCATCCCATTCACTAGATCTATCAAGTCATGGCTTCATCATTAGTCTGTCCTTTCTTCTAAACGTATGAGCTAACAAATAGATCAAATTTACTAACTTTAACATATTATTCATGTTCTCACCCTTTCCTGCTTCTTGTTATCAATAATTGTTATATCCACAACTTGTAAACATGTTACGATAAATATTTCTTTAGACTCATAAACTGCAACGACTCACCATAACATCATTGCCCTAATAATCACCACCTACTCCATATATTACATTTCTCTGAATTCCACTGCAAAATAATTCATTTTCTTATTTCATCCATCTAAGCCTTGCCTTAATAGTTAAAGCACCATTAACCTGAGTCTTGACTTACTCTTCTCCATTGATAGACATTTATTTTATACTGACTACCGTGTATAATCATCCCAACATAGTCAGGGTGACAATCGTTCAAGTGCATTTACTAATCCAATTACCCTATTAGCAACACTAATCAAAATTCCTTAGTAAATTGTAGATCTACTACGTCTAATATCAAATCAAATAATATGATCATTACTTAAGTACATCAATGGCTCTTAAGTATTCTAAATGATCTCAAACATTTCATACATTGGCTTTTCTAATAACCTAACAACTAGTTATCTTTATCCTATTGGACATTAGCCCCAAATAATCCTCCAATAAAATTTAAGGAGCCACAATGTCATCGAGAACTCACCTTACATGGCAAATTCGTAAAACTTGTCTCATCTCAATTTTGAAAACTCTCCTCAAGGTTTAGAGCTGTTCACAACTGCATAGTTCTTACTTAAACTACGATTTCACTCAAATTCTAAGTCTAAACCTATATTTTGGGTAAGAGATGGCATATATTCCATTTACCATTGAACGACTAGTAAAATTATTCATCTTAAAAATAGAATTGGCACTAATCTTCAGGATCTCACTATTGGCTCTTCACTTTTAACTTTCAAAAGCTAGACTTGGTCCTTTCGATTCTACTTTGCCAAATTTAATCATGCTTTCCAGTCCCATCATAATGCAATATACTAAATTCTTCATAATTTGCAAATACACCATTGAATGAAATATCTGGTACTCGGGTACAAGAATCTAACAATAGTATAATTCACAGCTCAGGCTGGCCGGTCCCAAGAGTAACTCACCTATATTTGAGATTCCTACCCGATGTACATATCTAATTCTCTTAACAATAGTAATTAGTTCAACACTAAATAGGCCATTCCCCACAGTCCGAGAACCCTCTCCCGGCACGAGCTCGATAGGAGCTCTGATACCACCTATGACGACCCCACCTCCCCTTAGGGCGTACCCCAGGGTTTAGCGGACCGCCTACCCAACTCTCGCCAGGACTAAAATCTCAAGAGTAAAAGAAATACCAGTTCCAACCTTGGAACATACATGTACTTTCATTTCTATTTCAAACATTCGTACAATTCCACATATATCAAAAAATATGAGTTTCAGATACATTCAGTTCTAATCGAGCACTAGCGCGAGTACAATCGGAAAATTCAAAAACTACTAGACTACGCTAGCCTGTACCAGTCTCACGCCTCGCTCGTACCCTTATAAGGAAAACAAATGGCATGGAATGAGCTAAAAGCCTAGTGAGGTTCCAAATAGCAAGTTGACCAACATTGAAAAGTACAAATATCACGTAACAAAATAGCGAGCATAACAAGTTCATGAAAGTGAGCAATAACACTTCAAATAGCAAATGTCAAAATGAGCGAGTGAAAACTCTTTTTGTTTTCCAAAAGAACAATAACACTTCAAATAACAATCAATGTATAAGGATACAGATGGCTCTCAGGAGCCAAATTCCCATTTCTTCACCAGAGCTTGATCAATTATTAGTTGACACTCCGTCAACTTTCAAGTAAAGTAACTAGTCCAGTAGTACACCACTTAACCTCCAATCACCGTCCACCAACCAAACCCCTTACCAGGGCCAAACTCCACAATAAATACTGGTGGCAATACTCGAGTATACCGATTAGTCGAGAAGATAATACTCCACTCGACAACACTAGATACCCATGGTTCGTTATCTAATCGACCAAGCCCTTGCCGGCTCGACTAGATTAACTAGCCAGTAGGGTTTGGGTCCCCAAAAAGTCGATGAGATGCATCTCCAATCGACTGAACAAGATAAAAGTACGGAAACGGGAATGAGAGGTACCTCCCACTCGAATCGAGTGTGGTACATACTGCCGCTCAGTACTTACAAGTCACGTACAAGTATATCAAGTCATTTGCACCCAGCAACGAGTACATATCACATTAGGGCAAGTGCGATAAAGTACACTCTTGCCCGATTATATCAATCATATATCATTCGATCACATTGGTCAAGTATTGAAAATAAGTGTCCAGTTCAATCAGGTATTTGGAAGCACTCACCAAAGATTTAGTGCTTGTCAAAATCACTCTCAGTTGTAACTCCTTGGTTGGAGTCCAAATCTGCGATACAATATCATTTAAAAACTTAAAATCACTAGGGTTCGAAACTTAAGAGTTTCCTTTAAACAGATCAAGTAAATGAAACTCGTTTAGATAGGATCATGTTACATATCGAACTCTAGAAAATTCGTGCTCGCTCTTTTGGTGTTGCTAAAGAAGCAACTAAAACTTTGGAATTCGCATTTGAGTCTAAAAGACTAGGAAACTATATTCCGAGTGGTCACCACTTTCATTTTTCCAAGGGTATGAGTTTCTGCCAAATTTTAGCTTATATACCTTTACGAAAGAAAATTCGAATACCATAGACAATCCAAGTTCAATTCGACCTCAAATCATCGCTCAAACCACGAGTACACACGCCTAACTTTCGAGTGAAAATTTGGGCAGCATGCCCTTTGTATTTAGCTATTTTTCAGCCATTTATGGCTTCATTATTTTCCTCAACTCAGCCCAATTCAACATATAAGCAAGCTCAACACAATAGCTATTCAACTAGACTCAATATTATTCAATTACAAGTCAATTCGAGCAGTGCAACCATCCAAATCAAAGCTAGAAGTTAGAAACTAGTTTTAAAGACAAATAGCCTCATAGTAGGTTTGACATCTCTCGGCAGTCACAACTGAAGCTATGCTTATCGGATTGGGGTAAATTTTTTGGTGTTTCTAAGACAAAGACCTACGTTTCCTATGAAGACACCAACACCCAGTTCTTGCATCTTCAAGGTCAAAAATCGCAATCTCAGAGAAAACAGAAGACTGTCAGCTAATTTGGGTATTTGAGCAGTCAGGGGTATTTTAGTCATTTAATTTGACCAATTATTTGTTATCTATAATATTTCAAATGACGAAATAAGGGTAATAATGGCTTAGTCTATTCAAGATTTTCTCGAGTTACCACATTCTCCCCTCTTAAGAAAATTTCGTCCTTGAAATTTCACACTTTTAATCGTAAAAAGTTCCGGGTATTCTTTCCGCATTTTATCTTCCAATTTCCACATCACTTCGTCTCATCATTCATGTTTCCACCAAAATCTTAACCAATGAGATTTGTTTCTTAGCATTTTCTCCTTCTGATCTAAGGATTGTATCGGCTATTTTCCCAAGTATATAAAATTCAACTATTTTAGTTTACAATTCAACTGAGCGTTATGCCTAATTAAACAATCTATAACTTAGATAACATCATAACCTGACGTTTTCACTTGACGTTATCACTCCCTAAACTCTATAACTCTCACAACTAGTCTATATACAAATGTGTAATAATCAATTATGCATGCATACAATTGGAGGTAGCTGTAACCCAGAAACACATTCACTCCATATATATCATTAATACAAAGCAAATTCATGATCAATTAAATTACAGCACATAACAAAGTCAATTACGGCATATATCAAGCTCAAGTACACTTTAATAAGAAGTCAAACAAGTCTTTTTAAGTACATTCAATATCCAAACATGGCAAAGTTCCGACTCACTCATCCCAACCCTAGGGTTTCTATCCATAATAGAGATGGTAGATCCCTGAAATTCCGACCTTGATTCGCAAAAGTTCATTTTTTTTTATGTTCAAATATCCCAATAATATCATCCCATTCACTAGATCTATCAAGTCATGGCTTCATCATTAGTCTGTCCTTTCTTCTAAACGTATGAGCTAACAAATAGATCAAATTTACTAACTTTAACATATTATTCATGTTCTCACCCTTTCCTGCTTCTTGTTATCAATAATTGTTATATCCATAACTTGTAAACATGTTACGATAAATATTTCTTTAGACTCATAAACTGCAACGACTCACCATAACATCATTGCCCTAATAATCACCACCTACTCCATATATTACATTTCTCTGAATTCCACTGCAAAATAATTCATTTTCTTATTTCATCCATCTAAGCCTTGCCTTAATAGTTAAAGCACCATTAACCTGAGTCTTGACTTACTCTTCTCCATTGATAGACATTTATTTTATACTGACTACCGTGTATAATCATCCCAACATAGTCAGGGTGACAATCGTTCAAGTGCATTTACTAATCCAATTACCCTATTAGTAACACTAATCAAAATTACCCTATTATTACACAATCTTTTGGTGTTGCTAAAGAAGCAACAAAAACTTTGGAATTCGCATTTGAGTCTAAAAGACTAGGAAAATATATTCCGAGTGGTCACCACTTTCATTTTTCCAAGGGTATGAGTTTCAACCAAATTTTAGCTTATATACCTTTACGAAAGAAAACTCAAATACCATAGACAATCCAAGTTCAATTCGACCTCAAATCTTCGCTCAAACCGCAAGTACACACGCCTAACTTTCGAGTGAAAATTTGGGCAGCATGCCCTTTGTATTTAGCTATTTTTCAGCCATTTATGGCTTCATTATTTTCCTCAACTCAGCCCAATTCAACATATAAGCAAGCTCAACACAATAGCTATTCAACTAGACTCAATATTATCCAATTACAAGTCAATTCGAGCAGTGCAACCATCCAAATCAAAGCTAGAAGTTAGAAACTAGTTTTGAAGACAAATAGCCGCATAGTAGGTTTGACATCTCTCGACAGTTACAACAGAAGCTATACTTATCGGATTGGGGTAAATTTTATGGTGTTTCGAAGCTAAGACAGAGACCTACATTTCCTATGAAGACACCAATACCCAGTTCTTGCATCTTCAAGGTCAAAAATCGCAATCTCAGAGAAAACAGAAGACTGTCAGCTAATCTGGGTATTTGAGCAGTCAGGGGTATTTTAGTCCTTTAATTTGACCAATTATTTGTTATCTATAATATTTCAAATGACGAAATAAGGGTAATAATGGCTAAGTCTATTCAAGATTTTCTTGAGTTACCACAGAATCAGCCTTAGGTTAAAATATAAAAGTTGTAGGAATTGATGGTTTATAGCTGCCTGTAAAATTTCAACTCAATCAGAGCACTGTAGCACATGAAATGACAAAATTACCCTTGCTGCCATTGGTATAGTTTTGTGGACAGTTTTGACATTTCCTCATTCTGACTGCATTTTCCACCTTGATCCATATCAAATTAGCCTTTGGCCAAAACATGAAAATTTTAGCCCTATATTTCAGCTTTCCAATGCAACTAAAAACACCTCAAACGGAATTGTGTAGCCTGAATTATTGTCATTTGAACACAGTGCTATTAACCAACCTGATGGTGAAATTCTGGTTCTGTAACTTGTAAATTTGACCTAGATACACTATGAACTGGGTTGAGTTGTCTTCATTAAAGTTGTAGCCCTTTGGCTTCGCTTCAAAACGGTATAAATTTTACCCCAATCCGATAAGCGTAGCTTCGATTGTGACCGATACGCTAAGAGACGTCAAACCTGTCGTTTTGTTCTTCATCTTAAACCTTATTTCCGGTCACTTTTCTAGCTTGGTTTTGTAATTGATTGACTTTTAGCCTATTGAACGGCTATTGTAATGAAATTATCTATGTGTGACTTTGGGATTGATTGAGGAAAAGAATGAAGGCATAAATTGTGAGAACCCGTATTGCCCTAATATTTTCCTAGGGTTTTTCCCCTTAATTGCATGTTTTCTGCATTTTCTGGCTTAGAAATATTTTCTTAGTGGATTTTATGAGCAGTTATAGTTTTAAGATGATTTTTCTAGCATTGGTGAATTTTTAGAAAATTAAGAATCTATATTGGACGTGGGACCCACTAGTGCGAAAAGTTCGGAAAAATTCGGCCAATAAGGTTAAGTTTCGGATATTGTGAAAAATTTATCGGGTGTTAAGAGATAAGTAGTGTGTGTGAAGTGATTGATGTGAGAGAGAAAAGAAAGATAGGAATGCATTTAATGAGTGTGACAAGTGTCACAATCTCATTGGTTGGCCTTTAAGAATTACTATTCACTTTCTTGACTTTTTTGACCAAGGGATTAAATATCAAAAATTGCACAAAATTCACCATTTTGCACCCTTGATGGCCGGTTCTCTTTGAGCAAAGAAGAAAGGAAATTCTTCAACTTCCAAGCTTCCATATGCTTCAATCTTCTACAAACAAAAGCCTAGATTAGATTCTACTCCATAAAAACCTTTCTTCTAGTGATAGTAAGTGTTTTAGTGAAGTTTGTTTGAAGCTCTAAGGTGGCCATCATCCCTCTCTCTCTTGTTATTTGGTAAGTGATTCTTGAACCCCCCTACTACACCTAATGATGGTTATATTATGCTTAGAAGTGGCTTGAGTGTTGGAAAATGTGATTTATTTCTTGATTTGAAGAGTTTTGGTGAAGTTTTCCATTTTATGATGAATTTTCTGGTTTCATATGATTTTGATGTTTTGGACTAGTATGATGGTTGGTAATAAGGGGCTTTGGCTCTAGTAGGTGTGGATTGTGGTTAAATGCAACCAATTTTGGATTTGGAATGAAATGTGAAAAGTTAGGGTTCTTGAACCCCTATTCTGTCCGAAATTTTAGGTCATAGCTAGAGGCCGAATTGGACTTTGCTCAAAACATGAAAGTTGTAGGTATTGATGAGTTTAGTGTGCCTGCAAAATTTCAGGGCAATTGGACTAGTGTAGAGTGAGTTATGCCGTTTTTACTGTTGCTGTTTTTGGTGCACAGAATGTCCGAACTGCGATAGTAATTGCCTGTTTTGACTGGAATTGGTTTGGATTTTGAAGTTGGTGTCTTCTGAGGAAATGTAGCTGGATGTCTTAGCTAACTTATGCCTTTGGAATTTCGGCATTTGGACCTGTGTAGGCTGAGCTTGACGTATTACAGTTTTGTGTGTTTTGCAAACCTGTTTTGGTAATTCTGGTTTGGTATTTGGCACTTTTGACCTAGTTGTGCTAGTATTTGGACTGAGAGGCCTTCTACATTGTTGTAGCCCTGTTTCATAGCTTCGAAACGGTGGGTCTTACACCCCCATCCGATAACCGTAGAGAATTTTACACCATTACCGCATAATAAGGGCAAAACAGTTTTCTATTTGGGGCCAAGACTAAGGCCATTTTCTAATTTCTGTTTTGCTATTATGCTCATTTATGCATATGAAACCCTATTGGGGTTGTGTTTAGCATTGCTATATGACTCGTTATCGAGTCTCATTGCATTTGTTGCGTGATTTTAGGGCGTGACGGTGGTGCACAACGTTCTTTTGACTAAAGTGTTTGAAACCGCATTGTGCTAGCTTGGTGAGTGTACTACTCACTTATGTGCTATTACATGGCTTTGATCTTAGTACTCGAGATGTTGAATGTTGATTGATCCAAGTGAGAGTGTACTTTATCACTTTCATTTATTGTTTCGCATGTTATTGGAAAGTTATATGAAATGTTATATGAAATGAAATACATGACTTCAAATATTATCCATGAGCTCAACCCCATTGGTTATTGATTGAATCGAGCCGGCGAGGGCTTGGTCGTGCCAATTAATGTGCCTTGGGGCAACATCATAGGGAATCTTGTAGTATGAGAGACTCTTGATTCCGGTTTACTCGAGTAATACCACAATGCAAGTGTTTGGATTTCGGGCCCGGTTGAGGAATGTTAGGAGGAAGGGAATGGAAGTTAAGAGGAGTCTACGGTTGGTTACCTTTCAGACATTGACGGAGAGTCAATGAGACCTGATCAAGAATTTAAATGAGGAAAAGGGCTCTTGAGAGCCACCCGTATCCTTTTATCCTCATTATTAATGTGTGGCTTTATTTATTTTGGTAAATTGGACTGTTAAACTTGATGTATCCATGAATTTGGTTGCTTGAGTTGTATTCTCACTGGGCAATTAGCTCACCCCATTCCTTTTGTTTTCCTTACAGGAATATGACTCTTTTGGAATGAATTTTGATAAATGGTTGCCGAATGAACTAGATGAATGACTCTTTTGTATTGTATATAAAATGGGACCCTAAATGTATCATTAGGGCCGTTTTCACTTTTGTTTTGGCAAACCATATATGTAGCGACTTTTGTATCACTTTTAAATGTCATTTTTGGTTTGTAAAGGCTAAATGTTATGTGGTTTATGTAATTCGATGTTTGGTTGGGTTCAGACGAGTCGGTTACTATTCATGGCCGACTCCGGATTTTGTTTCTTTTATTTTGGGTTATTTTGCCCTTTTGCCTTATTTGCGCGCGTTATAAGTTCCGGAACGTGAAAGATCGCTCTATACTGCACCGTTAGTCCTGGCGAGAGCTGGGCAGGCAGTCCGCTAACCTCTTTGGTTCGCCTTAGGGGAAGGTGGGGTTGTTACATAAATGGCTGGAAAATAGGTAAATACAAAGAGCGTGTTGGCCAAATTTGAACTCGAGGGTTAGGTAGATGTACTCGCGACTTGAGTAAGGGAGGATGAAACTAACTTGAATCATCTGAGGTATTCAAATCTTCTTCAATAGAGGCTTATAAGTTGGAATTCGGCCGAAACTTTTACCCTTCAAAAAATGAAATTGACGACTAATAGAAATACGTTTTCTTTGTCACTTCGACCCAAATGGAGATTTCAAAGTTTTACGAGCGAACATAAGTTTCACAAATATTTTACTCATGCCCTTTGGTTTAAATGTACTCCTTTCACTTCCAAAATCATATTTATACTTTGTACTAGTAGTTATTCAGATTTTCTTTGGTTCACCTAAACTTTGGATGGTTTAACCGTAATATTTTTTCTTGATTATTATTAGGGTTCCTTGGTGATTGAGGGTATTATCCGGAAGGATACTTTCGACGTTATTTTACTTAAATAGGTGAGTGTTCTTTGTAAGTTATGTTTCCATTGACTATGTGACTTGTTGTGGATGTTTGATTAAATGTTAAATGCTTTCAATGATTGCTGAAAATGAGTTTTACTAGGCGAATGTGTACTTTATCACACTCGACCTAAATAAATGTGAAATTTTCAATGATTATTTGATTATATGCTAGTTGTACATGAATGTAAGCCTTGTGGCTGGACTGGGCCCTTACCCTTCGTTGCCGGTCGACTCGAGCCAGAAGTGGACTCGGTCGGACAATTTGGAGACCTTGGTTGAAAATTTGGTATACTCGAATATTACCACGTTATCAGGTAGAGACTGGCCAATATCCAGTAAGGGAAAAATGAAACGAATGAATGAATGACAAGAACAATGGAGGGGTTTTCACTTACAAACAAAATTATTTTAATGCTGGAGGAATAAGGAAATGATTGGTGGAATGAATGAACGAAGAGCTCCACGTGAGCATGTATCCTTTTAATGAATATGTTATTATTGCTTTATATTGTAAATATTTTCTAGACGACTTGTTAGTGTGAGGACCCGTAATTTTCTTAATTTCTAGGTTTTAATTTCTTTTAATTATACGTTTTTCCACCTTTTCTTTATTCGAAAAATTGTGCAAATAAATTTTATGAGTAATATAGCTTTTAAATGATTTTTCTAGTATCAGTTAGTTTTTGAGAAATTAAGAGCGTATTTTGGACGTGGGACCCGCTACTGCGGAAAGTTCGGTAAAATTCGGCCAACTAGATTAAGTTTTGAATACTGGAGTTAATTTACCGGGTGTTAAGAGATAAGTAGAGGTTGCAATTTGGATTGATATGAGAGAGACAAGTTAGGTAGATATTTAATAAAAGGTGACAAGTGTCACCATAAGAGTAAGTCTTGCCATTTGACCACTATTCATGCCTTTACCAAATTAATATCAAAATTGACCAAAAACTCACCATTGGTTTCTCTTCTTGGCCAACTTCTTTCAAGCACAAAGGAAAGAAAACTCTTCACAATTTTGGTCTCCAACCTTGCTCAATCTCCAACTTCAACCGGTTAAATTTGTAATTTCTCCATAAAACTCCTCCACTTAGTGATTTTGAGGTGATTGGTGAAGTTAGTTGGAAAGTTAAGATGACCACTAGCTCTCTCTCTCTTGTTTTAAAGGTAAGTTGTGAAGAACCACCCTCCTCCCTTAATTGATGCTTAAATCATGCTTAGTGGTTGTATGAGATGCAAATTTATGGGTTATTTCTTGATTTGTGGTTGAAATGATGAAGTTTTATTAATTTTGGGGATTTTTCTGTTTTAATATAAGCATGATTGTGTGGTCATGTATGATGATTGAAAATGTTATGTAATGAAGCTAGAAGGTGGAAAAAGTGATGAATTGCAACCAATTTCTGGTTTGGAAGAAATTTCAGAAAACTAGGGTTCTTGAAGGAGCATTCTGTCCGAATTTTTAGGTCCTAGATAGAGGCCGAATTGGCCTTGGCTTAAAACATAAAAGTTGTAGGTAATGACATTTTAGAGGTGCCTACAAAATTTCAGGTCAATCGGAGTAGTGTAGAATGAGAAAAGTCTAAATTACTATTGCTGTTCTGGTTTTACCCGAATGTAAGAATTGCGCCTGTAATGAGTTGTTTTGGCTGGAATTGCTTCCGAATTGGTTGTTGAGGCCTTCTGATGAAATTTATCCCTGTTTCTTAGCTTTCAGTTGGTTTTGGAATTTCTGGATTTGGACTTGGAGAGCCTGAGTTGTGATGTTTCCGTTAGAATGCATTTTGGTGAATCTGTTTTACGTTTTGATGTAGTATCTTGCATTTTTGACCTGTTTGCACTCAAAACTGGGTTGAGTGACCTTCTGTGATGTTGTAGCCCTGTCTTTTAGCTTCGAAATGGTGGGTCTTGCACCCTCATCCAATAATCGTAGTGAAATTGGTGCCATTACCGCAAAATGAGGTCAGAACTGTTTTTTTCAGGGCTAAAGCTAATTCCATTTCTGGATTTTTCTGGTTTCCTCTAATGCTTATATATGCTTATGGAACCCTATTGTGATCGTGTTGGCATCGGTTTATGACTTGTAATCGAGTCTTCTTGTGCTTATTGGAATATTCTAGGGCTTGACTTTTATTTCCGGTCATTTTCCTAGTTAACTTTTGTTCTTGGATAACCTTGAGCCTATTGAACGGCTGTGGTGATGAATGTATATTGAGTATGACTTTGGGAGTTGATTGAGGAAAGTAATGAAGCCGTGATGGCTGGAAAAGTAAGAAATTTAGGGGAAGTGCTGTCCAATTTTTCTAGGCCGATTGGTTCCTTTAAGTTTGAATTGGCTTGTGATAGAAATGAAGGGCTTTTGGGTTGTTGAACCTAGGTCTTCATGTTACCTTTTTGTTCCAAAAAATCATGTTTCGTACCCTTGCATTAGTAATTATTTGGCGAGGCATACGACTAGTAGTCGAGCCTCACATGTGCATTTTCTTTACTCGATTCTGGATGTGAAACCTTCAATTGGTTTACTTTGATTATTTTAGGGTTTCTTGGCGATTAAAGCCAATCCGAAGTGAAAACTTTTGAGATATCTGTACTTGAACCGGTGAGTGTACCACTCCCCTCCATTGCTGTTTAACTTGATTTCTGCTCTGCAATCTGTTTAATTTGTTTGAGACGAGGGTGTACTTTATCGCACTCGTTCTCTTGTCTGTTCATATGCCAATTTTGGTGTCAATCTGAATCTGTATCTGTGTCTGATATCTGTATCTGTATCTGTATCTGTATCTGTGACCTATGAGCTCAAATCCTGTGGCTAAGTTATTCGAGTCGGGCCGGCAAGGGCCTGGACGATTAGATAACGAACCACGGTAGTCTGTTTTGGGATCTTTGGGTATTGAGACCCTTGATTCCGGTATACTCGAGTATTACCATTTCTTTTCTGTTGAGGTGAGTGGGCCCGGTAAAGGGGTGTTTGGTGGACGGAATTTGGTGTAAAGTGGGATCTACGGACGTGTTGGTTCTATATACGTTGACGGAGAGTCAACCGGCTTGGATCAAGTACTGCGCTGGAAAGCTGGCTCCTGAGAGCCACCTGTATCCTTCCTATTTGAGTTCTTGTGTTTACCTGTCTTACTTTATAGCGAGCATGTGTATCTGGTTTGTATAACGTGAAATACCTGATTTTTCTGCTACATGTTTGGTACCTCATTGGGCGTAAGCTCACCCCCTCCTCGTTATCTTTGTTTTCCTTACAGGAACCTCTTTTGGAAATCATGATTTTGAGAAGCGAGTTGAGCTAGTTAGGAAATCTTTTGTTCTTTTGTATAGCTCCTCGAGAATGAGCAAACCCTAAATGTATTTCGTTAAACTGGTTCCATTTGAATTGTAAACCTAGCGACATGTATATATGAAAGCGTTTTCTCCATGTTTAAGCTTGGCGGTCTTCAATCGTTCATTTCTTTTGGGTCCTATCTCGCGTAATATCGGATTTGTGTGATTTGACTCCGTAGTCCTGGCGAGAGCTGGGCAGGCGGTCCGCTGAACCCTTTGGTTCGCCTTAGGGTGAGATGGGGCTGTCACAGTTAGTATCTGATTAATGTCCTTGTTTAATTGATTTGATTATTGCGTACGGAACCTCGCTGGGCTTTTAGCTCATTCTGTTAGTTTTGTTTTCCTTACAGGGGATGCGAACAAGGGCGAGAGACTTGTATAGAATAGCATAGTCTAGTTCTTTTAAATTTTTGCAATTGTACTCGCTCTAATGCCTAGATAGGGTTGGATGTATTAAGATTAAGAACCTTTGTTATATTTGGGTTTGTATTACGTTTGAGATAGAAATGTATGCAAGTATACGTTCTATGTTTGGGAACTGTTATTTCGTTTATTATTGAGGTTGCACCCTATTTTATTTGATGTGAGTGAGTGCGTCCTGGCGAGAGATGGGCAGGCGGTCTGCCGAAATCTTTGGTTCGCCTTAGGGGAAAGTGGGGCCGTCACAGGTGGTATCAGAGCCACTTCACGTGGTCTCTGCACGGGGTGAGCTTGGGCCAAGTGGTGTTATGGTCCTGATTTATTGAATAAGTATGAAGGACTAAGTGCTCTTTTGAGCATAAGCTATGAATCATAAAGTATTATAGGTCTTAAATCTTTCTCATGGTACTTGAGGACAATAGTTATGTACGTCAGGTAGGAATCTCAATGGTAGATAATTTACTCTTGAAACTGGCCAACTCGAGTGGTGAATTATCTCGGATTCTTGTACCCGAGTACGCGGGAGTTGAGGGCAATACCAAGGACTTGCGATCTTCATTTCGAGGAACAAGAATGGGCTAGCGTTTGGTGAGAGCAAGTGTAAGGGATCTACGGACGTCTAGTTCGGATAGTAATAGAAGTGAGAGATTGGACGGGAAATATTTTAACCGAGTGTGGAACGGCATGTCGTGTTTTCTTTTGTTTTGCCTCTGTATTGCTACTGTATGTGTTTGACTTGTGGCATGTTAATACTTGCGTGTATGGTATTTGCTGTACTTGATTTTGTTTTTGTTCAACTTGATATGTAGCTATGTAAATTTGGTGTGTTATATCTTGTCGTTTTAGTCAATTTACTTTGTTACATACTAAATCACCTTTTGAAAAAAAAAAAGAGAGAGAAAAGGGTATGGAAGGGAGACGTAGTCGTGGTCAGGGGGGCTAGTCGTGGCCGTGGGGTTAGGCAAGTTCAAGAACTGAGAGAAGAAAGAGAAACAGTAGTTGAACAAGATCGAAGACCGAGGGTTGTGGCCGGAGATCAAGTAGCGACGTCGATACAACAAATGACAAATATCTTAGCGCGATTGGTAGATCAACAAGGCCATATGCCAGTGAATCAACCCCAGAATCCCGAGATAGGAGAGGATAGGGCTCTGGAGCGGTTTTAAAAGTTTGTACCTCCTAAATTCCTTGGAGGGCCTGATCCAGATGTAGCTGAACAGTGGTTAGAGGCAATGATTAACATCTTCGCAGCCTTGAACTACACGGAGCAAAGACAGGTGAACTATGATGTATTCTAATTCGAAGGACCGGCTCGAGCATGACGAAATGTTATTTGGGCAAAATGGGAGAGAGAGCAGACTGCATGGACATGGGCGAACTTTATAAGGGAATTTAATGAGAAGTACCTCCCACCTTTGGTCCAAAAAAGAAGGAAGGATGAGTTTATTGGGTTGCGTCAAGGAACCCAAAGTGTGGCCGAATATGAGAATAAATTTACTAAACTGTCTAAGTTTGCGTCCGAATTGGTAGTTACGGAGCGAAGGAGAATAAGACGGTTCATACAAGGCTTGAATTTGGAAATCCAGGAAGCTTTAGCGGCAGTTCAAGTTAATACTTTTACGGAGACTCTTGAGAAGGCTCAAAGAATTGAGGATGCGAAAGCACAAGTAAAAGATTTTCAAACACGAAAAAGAGGTACATCTAGTACCATGCCTGAGGAATCTAAAGAAAGGATAATGCTCTCCAAAGTGCAAAAAGTGAACCATGTACCTCGCCCACCATGGACATTAGGAGCATTAGATGAAAGATCTATAAGAGGAAGTCAGATAGGACATGATGAAATTTCTCAAGAAGGCCAAAAAGTGGCTTCTCATTTGGCCTGTGGATACTGTGGAAAGGCTAATCACACCGAGAATGATTGTTGGAGGAAAGGGCGAAAGTGTTTGATTTGTGGGAGTAGCAATCATCAAATTAGTATTTGCCCGATGAAGCAGCCATGAGAGGGTAGTGCTCAACAACTAGATGGAAACCAAACCGAAACAAATAAATGAAAAAGGGAACCGAACAAAAGTACCAGCAAAGGTATATGCCTTAGACAACCAACAAGCTCTGAAGTCATCTGAGGCAACTGAAGGTAAAAATTTCGAGGATGAAATTTCTTTAAGGGGGAGAGAGTGTGACGACTGGAAAAAATTTCCTTATATTTTTCTAAAAATTCCCTTTTATTTGGAATTTATTACTTTAGAATAGCCTTACTACTCATTTACACCACAATAAGTGCAAATGAACATAGAATTGAGGGTTTTTCCTTTCGTTTTCAAGTTATCGCAAATTAGGGTTTTTATGCCTTTTCATAGTGTAATTATTCGGTACGGAGTGTGTATCAAATTTAATGATTAAGAGTGAGTTTTAGATGATATTAAGTGTGTGATTAGAAGTGATAATAATAAGTTAGTGAATTATAAGTGAAAACCCTAGTACGTGCGAAATAAGGAAAAATGGGTTGAACCGATGTGCACCGTTCGTTACCGATTGAGTGCATCACTTGAATACTACTTTATTACCTTAATCTCCTTGTTTTAGTTGAGCTAATTAGCTCTTAATTAACCCTTAAGTCAGCCACCATTATTGACTAAGGAAAAGAGAGATATTTTGGTGGAAATATTTGTGATTAAGCCATTTGTCAAAAATCCAACCAAGGTCTTGACCAAGACCTTTGACCAAGACTATCCTTAGTCTTCATCTTGTAAAATAGAACCAAAAACACCTCATTTTCTTCATGGTTGGTCGTGACTTAGGAGAGGAAAAAGAGAAGAGAGAAAATTTTCCATTTTTCCAACTTGAGAACTTGCTTGATTCTTGAGAAAATTACCGTAAAACTTGATTCTATTCCGATCAATCTTTGGGAAAGCTTGGAGGTGAGCTTGGTGGAACTTTTGGGAGGAAGAAAGTTCTTGTATCATAAGTTATTTTGGAGATTTATAGGTATTATACTAGAAACCTCCCCTGTTTCTTTCTTATTTTGCAATTTAAGCAAAGCATGGCTTGATTGTGGTGGATTGTATGGAAGATTTCATGGTTTTGCTTATTAACTTATAATTTTCAGCTAGGTTTTGTAATTTTCTATTTTATTATTGTTATTTATCTAGAATATGATGTGAATAAGCTTAGATAAGGAGGTGAAGTAGTTTTTCAAGCTAGAATTGTGAAGATTAGCACTTGAATGCATGAATTCCAGTTTTTCGATTTTGTATTCCCCTGTTCTGCCCAGTTTCATTCGGCCAAGATGGAGGCCGAATCAACCTTAGGTTAAAATATAAAAGTTGTAGGAAATGATGTTTTATAGCTGCCTATAAAATTTCAGCTCAATCAGAGCACTGTATCACATGAAATGACAAAATTACCCTTGCTACCATAGTTATAGTTTTGTGGACAGTTTTGACATTTCCTCATTCTGACTGCATTTTCTCACCTTGATCCATATCAAATTATGTGACGGCCGCAACTCCCCCTAAAGCGTACCCCAGGGTTCGGCGGACCGCCTGTCTAGCTCTCGCCAGGACTCACTCACTTACTGAAAGAAAACAACTTACAACCATAGAAAGGAACTAGAGCAATAATTGCCAAGCCTAAAGTATACATTAATACTTAAATCCAACTCCAAGGCTCATACATGCCCAAATACATTATAATCTTTACAGTCCAAGTTCATCCAATCCTAGTCTAGCACTAGCGCGAGAACAATCGCAAAAATTCAAAAAAACTAGACTAAACTAGTCTGTACTAGTCTCACGCCTTACTCGCATCCCCTGTAAGGAAAACAAATTGCGTGGAATGAGCTAAAAGCCCAATGAGGTTCCAAATAATAAGTTGACCATTTTTAAAAGTACAAATATCAACGTAGCAAATTAGCGAGCATAACAAGTCAAGAAAATGAGTAATAACGCCTCAAGTAGCAAATTTCAAAATGATCGAGTGTAAAGTCTTTTGTTTTTCAAAAGAAACAAGAATCCAATAAGCAATAATCATTTCAAAGTATAAGGATACGGATGGCTCTCAGGAGCCAAGTTCCCATTGCTTCACCAGAGCTTGATCAAATAGTAGTTGACACTCCGTCAACTTTCGAGCAAAGTAACCAGTCCAATAGAGTACCACTTAACTCCATTCTCCATCCACCAAACCCCTTACCAGGCCCGAACTCCACAATAAACATTGGTGGTAATACTCGAGTATAACGATTAGTCGAGGAGATAACACTCCACTCGACATCACTAACTACCCATGGTTCGTTATCTAATCGACTAAGGCCTTACCGGCTCGACTCGATTAACTAGCTAGTGGGGTTTGGGTCCCCAAGAAGTCGATGAGATATCATCTCCAATCGACTAAATCAAAGTAAAAGTATGGAGACGGGAATGAGAGACACCTCCTACTCGGATTGAGTGTGGTACATACTGCCGCTCCGCACTTACAACCCAAGTACAAGTATATCAAGTTAATTGCAACAATAAACAAGTGCGATAAAGTACACTCTTGTCCGATCAAACAAATCGCATAGCATTTATTTACATTGACAAAATAATGAAAACAGGTATCCAGTTTAACCAGGTATTTGAAAGCACTCACCAAAATGTAGTGCTTTTCAAAACTCAAGTTCAGGTCCAACTCCTTGGTTGGAGTCCAAATCTGCGATAAAATATCATTTATGAATGTAAAACTCTCTAGAGTTCGAAACATAGGAGTTTCGCTTCAAGAAAATCAAGTAAATGCAACTCGTTTAAGTAGTATTCAAGATACTTATCAAATCCCAAAAAATTTATGCTCGCTCGTTTAGTTTCGGTAAGGAAACGGTTAAAACTTTAGAACTCCCATTGGAGTCGAAAGAACGAAGAAAACGTATTTTTATTGATTATTACTTTTATTTTCCAAGGGCACGAGTTTCCGAAAAAATTTTAACTTATATACCGTGACTAAAGAAAATTTAAATGCCATAGGCGATCTATGCCCAACTTGACCTCAAATCGTCGCTCAAGTCGCGGGTACCTATGCCTAACCCTCGAGTGAAAATTTGGGTGGCACGCTCTTTGTGTTTACATATTTTTCAGCCATTTATGGCTTCATTATTTTCCTCAAATCAGCCTCAATGTCACACATAGGCAATGTTACCACAATAGCCCTTCAATTAGGCTCAAAATAATCCAATTACAACACAAGTCTTAACAAGGCAACCGGAAATCAAGTTTAAAGACAAATAGCCAAATGGCAGATTCAATGTCTCTTAGCGTATCGGTCACAACCGAAGCTACGATTATCGGATTTGGGTAACCTTATACCGTTTTGAAGTTAAGACAAAGGACTACAACATTGATGAAGACAACTTAACCCAGTTTACAATTGATCTAGGTCGAATTTGCAAAATACAGAACCACAATGTCCTTGTCAGTATAGTTGTGAGTACTGAATTCAAATGACAATAACTCTGGCTACGCAATTCCGTTTGAGGTGTTTTTAGATGCGTTCGAAGGCTGAAACATAGGGATAAAAGTTTTGTGTTTTGGCAAAAGGCTGATTTGATAAAGATCAAGGTGAAAAATGAAGCCAAAAGTGTAAGATCACAAAACTGTCCGCAAAATGAAGCTTTTGACAGTCAGGGGTATTCCGGTCATTTCACATGTTACAGTGCTCCGATTGAGCTGAAATTTTACAGATAGCTATATAACATCATTTTATAGAACTTTTATGTTTTAACCTAAGCCTAATTCGGCCTCCAATATACACGAATAAAGCTGGTCAGAACAGGGCAGTTTCACTCCTTAAATCTGGAATTTAGTGCATTCAAGGTCTAACCTTCACATTTCTAGTTTAAACCACTACTTCAACTTCCTATACAAGATTATAGACATCATATTCTAAAACAAGAAGAAATACCACTGAACAATTCAAAACCCTAACTCCCAAATCCACCAAAATCATCAAAACTACTGAGATAACTATCATTAGCCAAGAATTTAAGTTGCTATACAAACTTAAACAAGCTTAAGGGAAAGCAAAATGGAAAAGCAGCCATAATACCTCAAAACCCCCAAAATAAGTTGTGATACAAGAACTTTCTTCCTCCTAAAAGCTCCACCAAGCTCACCTCCAAGCCTTCCCAAAGATTGATCGGAGTAGAATCACGTTTCACGTTAATTTTCTCAAGAATCAAGCAAAGTTGTTATGGTGGAAATGGAGTTTTTTCTCCTCTCTTTTCCCTCTCCAAACTCACGGCCAAATGAAGGAAAAAGTGCAGGAATTTTGGTCCAAAACAAAGTTAAGAAGATAGGAAATTTGTTGGTCAAACTTAGTTGGCCAACACTTGTCAAGCCACCATTGATCCTCTTATTTTCTTCTCTTTCTTCCTTTTATTTTGGTCAAAAATGGTGGCTGTTTTATAGGATATTTTAGGGGTGATTAGCTGAAATAAAATCAAGGTGATTAAGGTAATAAAGTAGTGTTCAAGTGGTGTACTCACTCGGTAACAAATGGCACACTTCGGTTCACACCGTTTTTCCTTAATTCGCGTATAATAGGGTTTTAACTTATAATTCACTAAATTATTATTATCACTTCTAATCACACACTTAATATCATCTAAAACTCACTCTTTAATCACTAAATTTATACACAGTCTATACCGATTAATTACACTACCAAAATACGTAAAAACTTGAATTTACGCTAACTACGAACCTAAATGAAAAACCCTTGATTTTAGGGTGAATTGCAACTCTTAAAGGGGTAAATGAGTAGTAAAACTATTGTAAGGTAATAAATTTCAAATAAAAGGGAATTTTAAGAAAAATATAAGAGATTTTACAATTCCATAGATTAAAATTAGGATTTCGACTAAAATATGAGAGATTTAAGAAAACCTGTTAGTCACGAGTAAAACTAGGGTTTCGAGTTCAAGTAGGGTTTCTAATCTTTAAAACAAAACAATGTCTTAAAACAAAAATAAAATAGAGAAACCGTAATATCCTAAAAGTCGGGGTATCACAATCTCCCCTCTTTAAAAGAATTTCGTCCTCGAAATTCATACATTTATTCGTAAATTCATATATTTATTCATAAATAAGTATAAGTAAAATAAAATAGTTATAAGGTTCAATAAAAGCATTTTCAAATCATAAAACAAAAATTAATAAAACACATTGAAAATGACATATTTTCTTTATATGCATATCATAACAATTCACACATCCTACGGTACATTAACCCTAAGTATTGCTCAGGCACTATACTTAATCAAAACTTGACGAAGTACAACCAAGTACGTACGCGTGAATAATCAGGGTCTCCAATCTCACTAATATCTTCAATACATCCTAAGTGCAGATTATTCGTATTCTCCGTGCCTTGGCTTTCGCTATCCAAACTTATCCTAATAGTACTCGAGATATCGATTTATCATAAAGGTATTACTCTTTGGTACTCGGGTATAAGAATCCAAAAATGTGATAATTCTCCACTCGAACTGGCCAGGTTCAAGAAGAAATCAACCACTTTTGAGATTTCTACCCAACATACATATCTAATGTCCCCAACAATAGACATTTGTTCCACCCTTAACAAGTCAATCCCTACAGTCCGAGAACCCTCTCCTGGCACGAGCTCGATGGGAGCTCTGATACCACCTCTGACTGCCCCACCTCTCCCTAAAGCGTACCCCAGGGTTCAGCAGACCGCCTGTCCAGCTCTCACCAGGACTCACTCACTTACTGAAAGAAAACAACTAACAACCATAGAAAGGAACTAGAATAATAATTGCCAAGCCTAAAGTATATATTAATACTCAAATCCAGCTCCAAGGCTCATACATGCCCAAATACATTAAAATCTTTACAGTCCAAATTCATCCAACCCTAATCTAGCACTAGCACGAGAACAATCGGAAAAATTCAAAAAAATTAGATTAAGCTAGCCTGTACCAGTCTCACGTCTTGCTTGCATCCCCTGTAAGGAAAACAAATTGCGTGGAATGAGCTAAAAGCCCAGTGAGGTTCCAAATAACAAGTTGACCATTTTTAAAAGTACAAATATCAACGTAGCAAATTAGCGAGCATAACAAGTCAAGAAAATGAGTAATAACGCCTCAAGTAGCAAATTTCAAAATGATCGAGTGTAAAGTCTTTTGTTTTCAAAAGAAACAAGAATCCAATAAGAAATAATCATTTCAAAGTATAAGGATACGTGTAGACACCAAATTTTGAATAATTTTATGTGGCATCTATTTCATGATTTTTATTTTAGATTGCTTGCATTCGTTGTTTACTTTTAGTTTTAATTTTTAGTTTTAGCTTTTAAGTTTAAAATTAGCGTAGAGTTTTTAGAAAAAAGAAAAGGAAAACATCAAAAATATGTTGTAGTCATTTAGTTTTTATTCAATGCTTTCTTGAAAAGGAAAATTCAAAAAAATAGGCTTTAGTGGGATTGGAAAAATAAAAAAAAAGAGAAAAAGGGAAAATTGGTCGCAAAAATACGTTCAAATTCAATCTTTTGGAACTTTAGTTATTTTTATTAAGTTGTTTTGAGAAAAGAAAAGAAAAAAGAAAAAGGGGAAAAATGAAGAAAATTTGAAAAATGGACATTTTTGTTGTTTTTATTTGTTTAGTTTGTTTTATTTATTTGTTTTCATTATTATTACATAGTTTTGTCATTTTGTTATTATTATTATTATTTATATTCTGTATCTATTAAGTTAAAAAAAAGGTAAAGTGAAAACGCGGCATGCAAGCTGCGTTTTGTGGCAGCTTGCAAAAGAAGGGTTTCGGGTGAGCCCCTTGGGCTGCAAATACAGGAAGAAAGGACGGAGGTTTTAGGGTTGAAGGGAGGATCATTTGAGATATAAAGAAAGCAGCAGGGCAGCCGCAAAAGGGAGGAGTGAAGGGCGATAGAACAAAAACAGCAAGAGAAAGGTGGCGGCTGGGGAGTTTTCGGTGAGCAAGGGGGGGTTCTCGGATGAAGGCAAACAAAAAACAGCTAGGAGAGAAATTCTGAGGGGAGGCTCTCGGATGAGGTGAAAGAAAACAGCAAAGAGAGAGATAGGGAGAGTTGCGGCTGCGAGGGAAAAAACAAGAAAACTAAGCAGGAACAGCCGGGGAGAGTTAGAGAAAGCCGAGAAAGATAGGAGGGGATAGAGAGGATACAGCGTAGAGAAAGGCAGAGGGCTACGGGACTTCATTGAAGGGAGCTAAGAGCTACGGGCATCAGGAAAAGAAAGGAACCGAGGGTTTTTGAGAAGCAAGAGCGAGGTTGTGCCGGCTGAGAGTAAGGAACTAGAACCTACGGGCTGAGGAAAGATTGGGTGACTGCTGGACAGGAGATAAAGAGATGGAGAGGAGGAGCTACGGCTGGGTAAAGAATTGGGGCGGCGGACAGAAAACCAGAAAAGGAAGAAGAAATTGCTGCAAAAGTTTTCGGCAGGACGGGCTGATTTTCGGCACACTTTGCGGCATGATTGTCTCTTTTCTGGTTGCTCAATTCAATTGGATTTTGGTTTCTGCACACTCTCCAAAATCAGAGGGGCAATTCTTGTTCAGAAATCTCTGAGAGAAAACATCGATAAAGCCTTCAAACCTGCCCCCAAAGATCGCTGCCTGGCTTCACTGGTGCGGATTCGAAGCTGAGACGGAGCAACCCCAGTGCTTCGTTCACGTCTTTTCCCGTTCTGTTTCCGATCCAAAAGCGTCCTCAGGTACCCTCTTAAATTGATGTTTCAGCTTTTTCCGTTCCCTTTGTTGCCGATCTATGTTTTTGCATTAGTTTGTTTTCTTTTTTTTTCCCTTCGTCTGTTTTGTCGCTGCCGCTGCTGATATTTGCTTGCTGTGTTATGTATTTTTCCTTGTCTCTGTTGCCTTAATCTAGCTTATGAAGTGTTCTATCATTATTAAGATAAGAGGTCGGAATTCTTGGTTGAATGAATCTGGAAAGTTGCTAGCTGTGTTTGGTAGAGAAGCTTAGCATAAAAATGTTGCAGAATGTTGTTCTTCGATGCTTGCATGGTCCTTTTCGTCCAATTTTTGTGCTTAAATATGAGGGTTTTGTGGTCAAAAAGTGGAAAAACGCTTGGTAATCTTGTAACTTTAGTCCAGATTTTTGTTGTTTGAGCCATTGGTTAGGTTCGGATTGCATTCAAAATTCACCAGAAAATGCAGAAAAGTCCTTGCTGAAATTTTACATGCTCGATGGTCAATTTTCTGTGTCTTCATTGCTTGAAAATCAATACTTGATGTTGGGTTGAAACTTTTGCTGGTTTTGGGTCGATAAGCTCGCGCGTCTGGTGCATCTTTTGATGTGAGTTTTGGCGTGAGTTAAGCTGCAAAGCTGCAGCAAGAAAAATTGCTGAAGTTCTCGGATGAAAATTGCAGCTCTTCGTTTCTTTCTTTTGCCGTTATTTCTTGCGTCCCTGGCTCATCAATCCAGACTTTCTGTTTGAGTTGTGTGATAAAGGCGTGATATTTGATGGATTGAATGATTGGAAGTGGTACCTTTGTGGAATTTGATGTTTGTTAGTGATGCTTTGGGTTGGTGAATGCCGCACATTATGATGATATGAAACCAGAAATGCAGAAATCTTCTTTCGTATGCATGCTTTGCATGAAGAAATAATTGCAAAAATTGCAAATCAATCCCTTGGTTTCTAACTCATGTTGCTATGGCCCAATCAATTGAATAATTTCATCAAATTGGTCCTTGATAATTTTAATTTGTGCAACTTCATTGTTTGTTTGTTTCAATTAACTACCATGCTTAGTTTAAATTGCACTTAAGTCATGACTTTAGGGACTTTATGACTAAGTGAGCCTTGTTTTGCCTATTTCTTTTAATTTTTCTTAAATAAAGTGGTGCCTTGACCTTTTTATTATTTTGGAGGGTAATTGAATAATTTCACTTCTTTGGGGCGTCAATTCAAGGGAGGTACACTCTTTCCCTCATTTGCACTACATTTGACCCTACGTGCTCCTACGTGTTATGTGGATATGCATGCCTACTTCGCTTTCCTTACCTCCTTGCCTGCATTTACTTGCTTTTACTTTTATTTAAGTTTTATGGGGTATGTGTACACCTCTTGGCTTGTAATAGATAGGGCTCGGAGAGCATCTGGTCCATTTCCCCTTCCCCTTTATGCTTTTATGGGGTATGTGTACACCTCTTGGCTTGTAATAGATAGTGCTCGGAGAGCATCTGGTCCACTTCCCCTTCCCCTTGGTTGCTTGTTTTGTTGCTACATGTTTAATTGCTTTATTAGGCTCTGGCATTTAGTCGAGCATGCTAAGTGCTATGTGCTATGTGTTTACGAGTATTTTGGCATGTCTACTTGCTTTCATAGCCATGAATGAATGGAATGGATGAATGTACGTTTCCGCTAGTCCAACGCTAGTCGGAATTCATAGAATGGGCTAGTCCAACGCTAGACCCTTTGAGATTTCCCCTCATTAGCATATCATTTGCTTGTTCACCACATATCATGCATTTTTCTTAGTTTTATCACTTGGCATGCTCCTCGAACCCCCTTTCCCTTCATTTTAGGATTTTTGCATATCATGATAGTTGTAGGGTCCATTTGCTTGAGGGTCCCCTTCCGATAAGGGAAACGAGCGAGTGTGGCTACTCGATAGCCTTAGCACGCTAGTTTCGCCTTCTAATCAAAGGGAAAATCAAGTCACGATTTAGGTCTCCCCGTACCCAATATGCATGAATTCCCTAGGCTCATGCATTCTCAATCCACTCTATCATTACACTTTCACTTTTGTCTCATTTGCACACATGCACCTTTTTATCACTTTCACTTGCACACGAACCCTTTTATCTTCATTTGCACACGAACATTTTTATCTTCACTCGCACACGAGTACTTTCATCTACATTTGCACACCTTCACTCTTATCTTACTACTTTTATCATTTTTCTCACTTCACACAAACTCACACTTTCACATGGCATGCATTCCACTCATTTTTCACGTCATTTAGGTTTAGGTGTGACCTCTCCAAAAGGATCATTATTGGGCTTCACAATTAATGTGATTGGCACCACTCAACCTTTGAAGAGAAATTTCCCCCAATCCCCCTAGGTCTAGGTTTTTGCATTCATATAGACATATCCAATACGCGATACATACCTTGGGTAGAAAAATTAGGAAAAATTGGTTTAAGTCACGCAACTAGCCTTGGCTAGGTCGAAGGGGTGCCTTGGGTTTTTATCCTTGCCTTCCCCTTCGTCAAATGTGACCCCCGATCCCTCTTTTGGTTACGTAGACCCAAAAGTTCTCAAAAAGGGTTTATTTACTTTTTTATTCAAAAACAAAAATCATTTTTGGGTGACTTGGTACACCCTAACTCTATACCAAGTGGCGACTCCATTTTTGATACAAAAAAACCCTTTTGAACTTCACTTGGCCAAATCGTCGCATTCTAAGTCCCATGGCCTTTACTTTTCACTTTGCACACGTTCACACATTACACACCACACATCACACATTCATTCACATTTATCGAAAAGTGGGGCGCGACAATACGGATGGCTCTCAGGAGCCAAGCTCCCATTGCTTCACCAGAGCTTGATCAAATAGTAGTTGACACTTCGTCAACTTTCAAGCAAAGTAACCAATCCAGTAGAGCACCACTTAACTCCATTCTCCATCCACCAACCAAACCCCTTACCAGACCCAAACTCCACAATAAACATTGGTGGTAATACTCGAGTATACCGATTAGTCGAGGAGATAACACTCTACTCGATATCACTAACTACCCATGGTTCGTTATCTAATTGACCAAGCCATTGCCGGCTCGACTTGATTAACTAGCCAGTGGGGTTTGGGTCCCCAAGAAGTCGATGAGATATCATCTCTAATCGACTAAATAAAAATAAAAATACGGAGACGGGAATGAGAGACACCTCCCACTCGGATTGAGTGTGGTACATACTGCCGCTCCGCACTTACAACTCAAGTACAAGTATATCAAGTTAATTGCAACAATAAACAAGTATATACTATATTAGGACAAGTGCGATAAAGTACACTCTTACCCGATCAAACAAATCACATATCATTTATTTACATTGATCAAGTATTAAAAACAAGTGTCCAGTTCAACCAGGTATTTGGAAGCATTCACCAAAATGTAGTGCTTTTCAAAACTCACATTCAGGTCCAACTCCTTGGTTGGAGTCCAAATCTGTGATAAAATATCATTTACGAATGTAAAACCCTCTAGAGTTTGAAACATAGGAGTTTCGTTTCAAGAAAATCAAGTAAATGCAACTCGTTTAAGTAGTATTCAAGATACCTATCACATCCCAAAAATTTTATGCTCGCTCGTTTAGTTTCGGTAAGGAAACGGTTAAAACTTTAGAACTCCCATTGGAGTCGAAAGAACGAGAAAAACGTATTTCTATTGATTATTACTTTCGTTTTCCAAGGGTATGAGTTTCTGGAAAAATTTTGACTTATATACCTTGACTAAAGAAAATTTAAATACCATAGGCGATCTAGGCCCAACTTGATCTCAAATCTTCGCTCAAGTCGCGGGTACCTATGTCTAACCCTCGAGTGAAAATTTGGGTGGCACGCCCTTTGTGTTTACCTATTTTTCAGCTGTTTATGGCTTTATTATTTTCCTCAAATCAGCTTCAATGTCACACATAGGCAATGTTACCACAATAGCCCTTCAATTAGGCTCAAAATAATCCAATTACAACCCAAGTCATAACAAGGCAACCGGAAATCAAGTTTAAAGACAAATAGCCAAATGGCAGATTCAATGTCTCTTAGCGTATCGATCACAACCGAAGCTACGATTATCGAATTTGGGTACACCTTATACCATTTCAAAGAAGACAAAGGGCTACAACTTTGATGAAGACAACTTAACCAAGTTTACAATTGATCTAGGTTGAATTTGCAAATTACAAAATCACAATGTCCTTGTCAGTATAGTTGTCAGTACTTAATTCAAATGACAATAACTCAGGCTACACAATTCCGTTTGAGGTGTTTTTAGATACGTTGGAAAGATGAAACATAGGGTTAAAAGTTTTGTGTTTTGGCCAAAGGCTGATTTGATACAGATCAAGGTGAAAAACGAAGCCAAAAGTGTAAGATCACAAAACTGTCCGCAAAATGAAGCTTTTGGCAGTCAGGGGTATTCCGTTCATTTTACATTCTACAGTACTCTGATTGAGCTCAAATTTTACAGACAGATATATAACATCATTTTCTACAACTTTCATGTTTTAACCTAAGCCTAATTCGGCCTCTAACATACACGAATAAAGCTGGTCAAAACAGGGCAGTTTCACTCCTTAAATCTGGAATTTAGTGCATTCAAGGTCTAATCTTCACATTTCTAGCTTAAACCACTACTTCAACTTCCTATACAAGATTATATACATCATATTCTACCTAAACAAGAAGAAATACCACTGAACAATTCAAAACCCTAACTCACAAATCCATCAAAATCATCAAAACTACTTAGATAACTATCATTAGCCAAGAATTTAAGTTGCTATACAAACTTAAACAAGCTTAAGGGAAAGCAAAATGGAATAGCAGCCATAATACCTCAAAAACCCCAAAATAAGTTGTGATACAAGAACTTTCTTCCTCCCAAAAGTTTCACCAAGCTCACCTCCAAACTTTTTCAAAGATTGATCGGAGTAGAATCACGTTTCATGTTAATTTTCTCAAGAATCAAGCAAAGTTGTTATGGTGGAAATGGAGTTTTTTCTCCTCTCTTTTCCCTCTCCAAACTCATGGCCAAATGAAGGAAAAAGTGCAGGAATTTTGGTCCAAAACAAAGTTAAGAAGATAGGAAATTTGTTGGTCAAACTTAGTTGGCCAACACTTGTCAAGCCACCATTGATCCTCTTATTTTTTTTCTCTTTCTTCCTTTTATTTTGGTAAAAAATGGTGGCTGTTTTATAGGATATTTTAGGGGTGATTAGCTGAAATAAAATCAAGGTGATTAAGGTAATAAAGTAGTGTTCAAGTGGTGTACTCACTCGGTAACAAACAGTACACTTCGGTTCACACCGTTTTTTCTTAATTCGCGTATAATAGGGTTTTAACTTATAATTCACTAACTTATTATTATCACTTCTAATCACACACTTAATATCATCTAAAACTCACTCTTTAATCACTAAATTTATACACAGTCTATACCGATTAATTACACTACCAAAATATGTAAAAACTTGAATTTACGCTAACTACGAACCTAAATGAAAACCCCTTGATTTTAGGGTGAATTGCAACTCTTAAAGGGGTAAATGAGTAGTAAAGCTATTGTAAGGTAATAAATTTCAAATAAAAGGGAATTTTAAGAAAAATATAAGAGATTTTACAATTTCATAGATTAAAATTAGGATTTCGACTAAAATATGAGAGATTTAAGAAAACCTGTTAGTCACGAGTAAAACTAGGGTTTTGAGTACAAGTAGGGTTTCTAATCCTTAAAACAAAACAATGTCTTAAAACAAAAATAAAATAGAGAAACCGTAATATCCTAAAAGTCGGGGTATCACAAATTAGCCTTTGGCCAAAACATGAAAATTTTAGCCCTATGTTTCAGCTTTCCAACACAATTGAAAACACCTCAAACGGAATTGTGTAGCCTGAATTATTGTCATTTGAACACAGTGCTGTTAACCAGCCTAATGGTGAAATTCTGGTTCTGTAACTTATAAATTTGACCTAGATACACTATGAACTGGGTTGAGTTGTCTTCACCAAAGTTGTAGCCCTTTGGCTTAGCTTCGAAACGGTATAAATTTTACCCCAATCTGATAGGCGTAGCTTCGGTTGTAATCGATACGCTAAGAGACGTCAAACCTATCGTTTTGGTCTTCACCTTAAACCTTATTTCCGGTCACTTTTCTAGCTTGGTTTTGTAATTGATTGAGTTTTAGCCTATTGAATGGCTATTGTAATGAGATTATCTATGTGTGACTTTGGAATTGATTGAGGAAAAGAATGAAGCCATAAATGGCTGGAAAATAGGTAAATACAAAGGGCGTGCTGCCCAAATTTGCACTCGAGGGTTAGGTAGATGTACTCGCGACTTGAGTAAGGGTTGAGGATGAAACTAACTTGAATCATCTAAGGTATTCAAGTCCTCTTCAATAGAGGCTTATAAGTTGGAATTCGACCGAAACTTTTACCCTTCGAAAAATGAAATTTACGACTACTAGAAATACGTTTTCTTTGTCACTTCGACACAAATGGAGATTTCAAAGTTTTACGAGCGAACATAAGTTTTACAAATATTTTACTCATGTCCTTTGGTTTAAATGTACTCCTTTCACTTCCAAAACCATATTTATACTTTGTACTAGTAGTTAATCGGATTTTCTTTGGTTCACCTAAACTTTGGATGGTTTAACCGTAATATTTTTTCTTGGTTATTATTAGGGTTCCTTGGTGATTGGGGGTATTATCCGGAAGGATACTTTGGACGTTATTTTGCTTAAATAAGTGAGTGTTCTTTGTACGTTATGTTTCCATTGACTATGTGACTTGTTGTGGATGTTTGATTAAATGTTAAATGCTTCAATGATTGCTGAAAATGAGTTTTGCTAGGCGAGTGTGTACTTTATCGCACTCGACCTAAATAAATGTAAAATTTTCAATGATTATTTGATTATTCACTAGTTGTGCATGAATGTAAGCTTTGTGGCTGAACTGGACCCTTGGCCTTAATTGCCGGTCGACTCGAGCCAGAAGCGGACTCGGTCAGGCGATTTGGTGACCCTGGGTGAAAGTTTAGTATGCTCGAGTATTACCACATTGTCGGGTGGAGACTCGCCAATGTCTAGTAGGGGAAAATGAAACGAATGAATGAATGGCAAGAACAATTGAGGGGTTTTCACTTACAAACAAAATTATTTTAATGCTGGAGGAATAAAGAAATGATTGGTGGAATGAATGAACGAAGGGCTCCACGTGAGCATGTGTCCTTTTAATGAATGTGTTATTATTGTTTTATATTGTAAATATTTTCTGGAAGACTTGTTAGTATCTGATTAATGTCCTTGTCTAATTGATTTGATTATTGTGTACGGAACCTCGCTGGGCTTTTAGCTCATTCTGTTAGTTTTGTTTTCCTTACAGGGGATGCGAGTAACAGCGAGAGACTTGTATAGAATAGCATAGTCTAGTTCTTTTAAATTTTTGCAATTGTACTCGCTCTAATGCCTGGATAGGGTTGGATGTATTGAGATTGAGAACGTTTGTTATATTTGGGTTTGTATTACTTTTGAGATAGAAATGTATGTAAGTATATGTTCTAAGTTTGGGAACTGTTATTTCATTCATTATTGAGGTTGCACCCTATTTTATTTGATGTGAGTGAGTGCGTCCTGGTGAGAGCTGGGCAGGCGGTCCGCTAAAACCTTTAGTTCACCTTGGGGGAAAGTGGGGCCATCACATAGAACAACACCAAATTTTTGTACAATTCAATTTCCATATGAGGACTACTCCTCTATCAATTTTCACATAAAAACTCGTACAAGAACGTAGTTAACAAAACTACCAAAGTTTGGGAAATTCTTGAAGCAAATCTGTTTTCTTGCTTTCTTTTCCTTTTTCAAGCATTTTGCACCATGAAATCAGTCCCATTTCAGTTCATTTGTGGAATCAAGATCCAAAAAACATTTAATAAGCATTTGACAAGAAATTGACATCAAGATTTTCGACACAAAACATCTCAAGTCAAACTAGATCAGTCGGCTACCAAGAAGGAAGAGTTTTCCAGATTTCCAGCTTCGCCGCAGTTTGAAAATTGAACCATATCTCACTCAATACAACTTGAAATTGAGAATGGTTAGTGGCTTTGGAAACTAGTTTCAAAACTCTACATTTCATTAGAACAATTCATTTTCAAAATCAGTTCATATGTCAGAGAAAATCAGTTCAAAATGTAGCTTCTACCTTCTCTCGGATAGACCATCAGAACAGGACAACAATCTTTGTCGAATCACTACGGTTCACTCATTTCGAAGTAGATGGTCAATTTTATACCGTTAGAAAGCTACAAATGTCTAGTTTCAAATGCCATAAATAGCACTCGATTTTTACTTTTGTACAAAGATATATGTTTGATCAAAGGGGCACTGTTCAGACAGTCTGAACTCATTTCCAGGTTTCTTCACATTTCTAAAATTCAAGTTTTGCTCAACCAATTCAAATGATTTTTGGTAGAAACTTTCTACACACAATATATGACATATGTACATTAGTTTCACAGTCATTTAAGCATCAAAAATTTGAAATATAAACAAGATAACAGCAAGACAGTTTCGGCCAGCTCTATCCTCTCACGGTTTCTCTCTTTCTTTTTTTTTCCTCTTCTAGTTTCTTCCATTAAAACTCATCACTAACACACACATAAACATCATAGCAGCCCTCGTATAACTAAGGTGGGAGTTCATAGAATCCACTTCAACCAATCCAATCCAAATAACAACAACAACAAGGAAGCTACAAGCTTCAAAGCCAAGAATGAAACTCTTTAAAGCCAAGAAATGAAAGATTGGATGAGTTGAGGTGTATACCTCTTGAACCCTTGAAGAACCAGAAATTTTTTATCACAAAAGCTCCAAGAAAATCACCAAGATGAAGTCTTCCACCAACCTTAAGCTAATCTCTAAGTGATATGGAAGTTGAGTGAAGATTTTGGAGTGAAATTGTGCAAGATTGGAGCAAGAATGATGAAGAGCTTTCTCTTCTTCTTTCTTGGCTGGTTTGGCCGACACTAAGAGAGAGAAAAGAGAGGTTGGTGTGTTGTGAAGCTTCCTTTGGAAGCTTGAGGGTTTTGTGGCCAAAATTCTAACAAAAGTCAACTGAGAACAGTGTTCGCTCGGGCGCGCGTTTCGTATCCGATTTCTCTCGGGTTTGTTTCACTTGTGCACTAAACCTCAAATGTAATTCCTTTAACACTATAATTATTCACTCTTAGTAGTCTATTATATTTTTTTTAAATCTCCATTTAACCGTTCCGACGCAAAACATGCGTACTTACGCGAAATACGCGAACTTATGATGCACGCGCGAAAAATCGAATCTTAAGGAAAATTTATGCACTACTAGGGTTATTAAATATAATTAGGGCAATTAATTATAAAAATAGCTAAATCAAGAAATAAAAACACGAGTCCTCACAAAATTTGTTTTGTAAGATGAGTGAAAACGAGCTACAAACTGCAGCTATGCTTGTTTATCGGTTAAAACAGTGAGGGAAAACAGCCAACTTTGCCGGTTCGCTGCAGCTCATAGTAAATGAACTAGGAGGTCTATTTTATACTGTTGGAAAGCCCTCGGAGTCTAGTTTCATATGCCGCAAAGGGCACTTGATTTTGACTCCTGTACGAAAAATTATGGGCTGTTGAGTGCGCACTGGACGGCTGCACTGATCAGAAATTTTCAGGTTTGTTTCCTCCCTTTAACCTAACTTTAACTCATCCAAATGAAATGCTTTTCGGGAGATAATTTACCCACACATAACCCAACATGTAGTAAGCATTTTGGCATCAATATAACCACAAAATTTAAAATTAAAACAAGGGAAATGAACCAGCAAAAATTGGACAGCCTTGCTCTTCTTTCTCATCAAATTTTCTCTCTAACTCTTACACCCAAAACCAAGCTAGAAATCATTAAAACAACAATCAAACAAACAAGAAATCCTTAAGGCCACTACCTAAGAATCTTCCTCAAAACATGTACCTAGAGTCAAGGTTTATGGAACCTATCAACAACCCAAGCTTATCTAATTAAAAACTAACTAAAAACTAACCATAAGATGGAAGAAAAATGAGAGCTTTGAGAGTTACCTTTCATCCAAGGGTAGTAAGCCAAACCACAAGAAATCAAGCTCTAAACCACCAAGAATCTCTCCTTTTACAAGTCTCCTACTAATCTTGAGGATGATCCAAGAGTATGAGCTAGGTTGGAGCAAGTTTTAGGGAGCAAAATGAAGAAGAAAAATTGAAACTTTCTTGGCAAAATGGAGGAGAGAGTGGCCGGCCAAAGGGAGGGAGAAGAGAGAGGGTTTTGTGAACTTTTGTGTGAAGTGATTTGATGAAAAGGACGATGGGACATAAAGCTACTTTTGGTGCAAAAGTCAACAAGTGAATAGTAACCCATTAGTGCTTCTAATTGAGATTAATTCAACTCACTCACCTCTAATCCCTTAATTAACTTTTCTTAGTCTACAATTGATCATCCTTAATTCTCCAAGACCACTGCACTCTCGGACCAAATATTATCTCGAAAAACGTGTTTTCACTAATTCTCTCTAATCAAGTGATAGAAAAATTAACCTTAAGAACAAATGTATTAAAATATAAATTGAGGCAATGTTGTGAGAACCTTGAAAAAAAAATATAATAATAAAATAATAGTAAATAAATATATACTTACATATATTTATACTTTTTGCTTTGTACATTTTAGACTTTGAATGAATTTTATTATTGTTGGTCCTTAGATAAGTATGTAAAAATAAGTTTAAAGTCGCAAATAGGTTAATTGGCAAAATATTAGATTATTTGAATTTTTGCCAAGTTAAATTAATATTTCTTGACGTAGAGTGTTTTATTGCTTTAATATTAATTCCTTGAATTTCAATAGCTAATTATAAGCGTTAATAACGTTAGGTGTTAACGGGAACTTAGAATTAAGACGGAAACGTTTTGAGTCAAAACTTTTTATAATTACGCTTAGGACGTTGAATCTCGATAGTTTAATTTTTGCAAGACGAGTATGCTAGTAGGCTATCGAATTTCATTTGGGGTAAGATCTTGGAGTTAGTTTACGAATGAGAGCTTAAGTGGAAGGGCGAACAAGTTGTTAAAAGACCGAAATAACCTTCCTCCATCTCAAAATTTACCATGCAGCCATGGAACAATTCGCGAACAAGCTTCCATTCCAAACACTTCCAATTTCTGTCGGTTCCATTTTTTTTTTGTTTGTTTCCACTTTTCATTCCAGCACCCACCATCATTAATGCCGACTCAGTCCACTTAAAACACTTCATTATATATCCTCCACTACCACACTCTCTTATACCATTTCCAATCCACCACAACATCAACCTTCCATTTTCTTTTCTGCCGTGAGCCGAGAGTGGAGAGCAAGAGAGAAAGAGCCGAGCCTTTTATTCTTTTTCCTTTCTGTCCGTAAACTAGAGAGGGAAGAGAGAGACTTGCGATTCATTCTTCCTTCCATCCATGAACTGGTGAAGAGATTGAGAGCTAAATTTCCTCCATCCTAGTCGCAAGCTTGAGCAAGGGAGAGAGAGAGCTAGCGGGCTGCAATTTCTGGACTGCCGAGAGGAGGCAAATATTTCTGCTGCTAGCCGTGTGTGTGAACTCCAAGCTGAGGTAATTCCTGGACCTAGACTAGTTGTTTAGGGGTAGATGATGTTGATTATAAGCTTGCATGTGGTGGTTGTGTGGTTGGATGAAGGATTAAGTCACAAGAAAACTGGTTTCGAAAGAATTGGAGTTGCCGAATGAGTAAGCTGGAAATTTACAGCTTTAATTGGCCAATCTGTGATAATCTGAGCTTAGATGTGTATTTAACTAACCAAAAATTGGATGATCAAGCTTTGCATGAAGTTAATTAGCTGTGAGAAAGCAAGAAAATTTAAGGAATACAAAAAAATCTGGTTGCATGCATGTCAACCGAGAGGATTTGGATGAATTTCTGGTTAGATTGTGACTTTTGATGACATTCGAACTTGGTTTTGGATCAAATCTGATAGATAGCTTTTTATTTGGTGATGCATGTAAGTTTTATGGTGACAAGCTTGAGTTTTGTTGCTGGAATTCTTGTTTGGAGGACTGCAGGGCGTTGGAAAAAAATTCCAGCTTAGCCGATGGTGGTTCTTTTGAGTTTTAAGGGATGTTTTGGTGAATTGAAGCTGGAAAATTTTATTGTATGCCCTATACGACTTATATCTAGTATTGCATGCTGAATTTTCTGGATGGAAACCTTGTTGAAAATTTCGAAGTAACTTGCTGGAAAATCTGTTTTGTTGGCCGAGAGAGTGAAGGCTGAAACTCTCTTGTTAATTTCGAAAATTCCATGATAATTGGCTATAATCCTAAGTAAAACGTCTCATAACATCTTGTTCTAGTTTTCATGTTTATCTTATTGATTTTAACACTTGAAAAGCTGGTGAATTGGAACATGAACTGAAGTAATTATTGAAGGAAAATATTTTCCAGCATGGCCGAGAGAAAGGAGTTGAGCACTTGACTAGTTTTCCTTCGAATTTTAGCTAAGATTCTAGTATTGGATGTTTAAGACTAGTTTGTAGCTGCTAATCACCTTTTGCATGTTGAGTTGAAGTAAAAATTTAAGAAAATTAGGGGCAAAGCTCTATAAGTAAACTGTTACATTTGCTGGATTTGCACATGGTTACTAGCCGTATTAGTTGAGACTTTTGGGGAGGTTATTTTCTGGAATTGTGTGTTATTTGTTTTAGTTTAGGTTGGGCGGATTATAAGCCGTATGCTTAGTGTTTCTAGCAAGTAAAAGATGGAGATTTAATGGACATTTGGATTTGGCAATTGCTGGAATTTTTTTTCCTTGATTGTCGAAACAAGAAATGAAAATCTGAATTTCTAAGGGAATTTGTGAGTAAGCTAACCGTGAATTTCTTTTATGTTTGAATTAAAGTTCTAGTTGACTTGTTGTAAGAAATATTTGTTTGATGCCAAGAGCTAATGATTGATGAAGCTCTTGGCCATTTGAGTAATTTTCGCAAGAGTTAATTTTTGGTGAATTTTGTTTGGAATTGAATCTGTTGAGACCTAGGGCTAATGATTGATGAAGCCCTAGTGAAATTGATGTTTGGATTGTGATTTTACTAAATTGGTGACTTGGAATTCAAAGTGCAAATGAGTTGGAATCGTGAAGTCCGTTTTGGTCTTTTGAATTCGAGTATTTTTGATCAAGCTTTATTGAAATATCTTATCTTAATATCGAGTTATATAAGTTGAGTATAGTACGTTAATATTAAAGTAAATGTCGGGATTTTTTTTAAAAACCTTGACAACTAGTTAAGTCTTTTCTTTGCTCAAACTAGCTTTATTACCTTTAAGAAGTAATTGTATTAATTTCCAAACTTTAAGTTTTTCGTGAAATTATCCTTGGCTAGTCGTTTTGAGGAAAATTGTTAAAAGTGTGAGAGTTTAAAAATTTTTAAAAAAAGGGGCTTAGAAAACTTGTTCAGCAAGAAAACTTGTTTGACTTAATTTGGTTTTAGTGGCACCTCTGGAAGGAAAAGTAGCTTTAAAGGAATCATCCGAAATATTTTATTACTTTACTAGCTTTAATTCTAAGAGATTTATTGAGTTATTCCGAGAAAATAAATTAGTTTTATACCAGATACTCTTTTGTATTTAAACCAAGAGTTCGTATAGTAAAACTTATAGTTTTTAAAACTTGGTTTTCTAGGGTTTAGCGAGGACGTGGACTCCGATTCCCAACTTGACTTTTGAGCTTCACTTTTGGTGAGTGTCCGTGCTTGTTCTTTGACAAAGTGTTAAGGTGCTTTCTTGACTTGTTATGTGATAATTGGAAAGTGGTTTTCCTGAACCATCGAAGTGGCAGTGTGTACTTTATCGCACTAGCCTTTCGAGTGGTGACTTGCTTGAAATGTTTTCTCGAATATCTTGCAATTGTTGACTGGAGCGTGGACTCGTCAACTAATCTACCAGGCAGGGGAATGTACCACACCTCAGGGTGGGAGGGCCTCTTATCCTGACTTGGTAAAAACGTGTTGTGACGTCGTTAGGTTAATCCCTTGACTAGTTTATAATGTGACGTCGTTGGGTGAATCCCTCGACGAGTTTATAATGTGACGTCGTTGGATGAATTCCTCGACTAGTTTACAAAAAGGTATACTCGAGTAATACCAAACTCTCTGGTGAGAAGAACGGGCCCGGTGGGAGTAAGTTGGTTGGAGCGTGTTAAGGAAAAAAAATAATGAATCTGTCACAGCCCCACCTCCCCCTAAGGCGAACCAGAGGGTTCGGCGGGCCGCCTGCCCAGCTCTCGCCGGGACTCAGTCGTTCACTACAGTCCTCCAATGAAGTATAAGATAAATCTCAAATATTACAATATAAATCTCCAACATACATCAAATTCTCCAAAAATTACATGTCATAAGCGAAGCGGAAACAATTCCCAACTGTGACGACCGCACCTCCACCTAAGGCGTACCAAAGGGTTCGGCGGACCGCCTGCCCAGCTCTCGCCAGGACTCACTCACTATCTCAATCGAGTCATGTACACACATCCATGAACCATAAATAACATTCACAATTCAAGCTTATAATTTACATTGATAGAAATCGAGGTACAAAGCCTCAATACACCAAACTAGTTCAAAATGTATACAATCCAAGTACAACATGTTCCATTCGAGGAATAGCGCGAGTACAAGTCAAAAGTCAAAACAATTTCAAGAGCAACTAGACTACGCTAGTCTGTTCACGACTCACGCCTCACTCGTATTCCTGTAAGGAAAACAAATAGCGTGGAATGAGCTAAAAGCCCAGTGAGGTTTCAAATAACAAATTGCCCATTTTAAAAGTATGAATATCCATGTAGCAAGTTAACGGCATCAAAACTCATAAGAGTGGACAATAATATTTCAAGTAGCAAATTTCCAAATGAGCACGTATAAAGTGCTTTTCGATTTTCAAAAGGAACAGCAATCCAATAAGCAATAATCACTTTCAAGTATAAGGATACGGAAGGCTCTCAGGAGCCAAATTTCCATTGCATCTCCAGAGCTTTATCAAATAACAGTTGACACTCCGTCAACTTTCAAGTAGGTAACCAATCCAGTAGAACACCACTTACACGACTCTCCGTCCACCGTTCACCCCCTACTGGGCCCAAAATCCTCAATAAACACGTGTGGTAATACTCGAGTATACCGTTTAGCCGAGGAGATATCACTCCACTCGACAAAACAAGAGACCCAGGGTTCGTTACCCAATCGACCAAGCCCTTGCCGGCTCGACTCAAGTAACTTGCCGCAGGGTTTCTGGAATTCCAGGAAGTGCGCGCACCACAATCAAGTATATCAAGTCAATTGCAATCCATAAACAAGTACAAGTCACGTAAGGGCAAGTGCGATAAAGTACACTCTTGCCCTATCAATTCACGTATATAACATGTACTCATATTGGTCACGTATCAAGTTCAAGTATCAAGTTCAATTCGGTATTTGAAAGCACTCACCAAAAGATATAGTGCTTCAAGTATTCACGTTCAATTACACTCCAGGCTTGGAGTCCAGATCTGCGATAAAATTCCAGTTTGAGAACTTTGAAACACGAGTCGAATTCGAAACGTTAACATTCCATTCATTAAAAATCGACCAATTGAAATTCATTTGAAAGACACTCGCGAAACACTTGCTCGCTTTTCAAATCATAAGGTTTTGTAGCATAAATACTTGGAAATAACACTTGAGTTGAAAGTACATAGAAATACAAGTTTACATTGGCCATTAAGTCTTTTCCTCAAGGTACGAGCTCGACCAAGTCTTAACATATAACACTCAAGAAACATAGTAGCAAAGGTCTTTACTAGTTCAAGTGATAAATACTTAACCTTCACTCAAGTCGCTAATATAGTTTTCTAGTCCTCGAGTAAAAATTCGGGCAGCATGCCCTTTGTGTTTACCTAATTTTCCAGCCTTTTAGGCTTCATTGTTTTTCTCAAACACAACCCAACATTATACATATCAGCAATTCATGTCAAGAGCCGTTCCATAGGCTCACAATATCATAATAACAAGAATCGTATTAAGTACAAGTGCAGAAATTCAATTTAGTTCAAAACAGATTTGACGTACAAATGCGGAAATAACATATCCGAGGCTACGCTTATCGGATTAAAATGAAACCTATGCCGTTTCGAAGCTAAGATACAGAGCTACAATATTCATGAAGGTCACTTAGTCCAGTTTCTAATGTAACTTGGTCAAATTCTCGAATTACTAAACCAGAAACTAATTCGTCGGCTGTTTAAACGCAGAACACTGTAATGAACATAACTCAGTGTACAAAAATCCAATTCAGGTGTTCTTAGAGGAATTTTAAAGCTACTTCAGAACACTACAACTTTCATGAAGAGCACTCAGTCAAATTTTCAATGTAACCTGATCAAATTCCCAACTCATGTAACCTGGTTTCAACTATTCGGCTAATCAGCCGCATTTCACTCACATGACCATATCTCAGTCTACCAAGATCCAATTAAGGTGTTCTTGGAGGCGTTACGAAGCTAAGACAGGGTAATAAAACTTTCATGTTTCGGTGAAAGGCTAAATCTAAACGGATCATAGTGAATAAACTCAATCAAAAGGACTGAACTGTCCACGCGGAATTCTGGAAAGTGACCTAGATCAGCGAGGGTATTTTCGTCTTTTCACAAGCTACGATGCTCTAAATGAGCTGAAATTTTGTGGGCACCTATAAAATACCATTCTGAACAACTTTCATGTTTTGACCAAAGGCCAATTCGGCCTCTAACATAGGGCTACAAAAACGGGCAGAATGGAAGAACAATTTTCCAGATTTCTGGGATTTTCAGTTTTTAATGTAACTTTCCTCAATTTCTTGTTCTAATCACTACCAAAACCCTTTATATAACCTTAATTACAACATATGTGAGTCACACATCAAGTTTGGCAGCAAATCCCCAAAACCCTGATTTGATTATTTCATCCAATAATCATCACAATCACTTGCTCATCTTGAAATCAAGCCAAAACTTAAGCTAAATAACATCTTAACACAAGATTTAAAAGATCAAGGACCATGATCAGATTGAATACCTCAAAAACAAGGCTTGGATGAGTGATAGTTCACTTCCTTTGAAATTTCTTGGTTCCTTAGCTTCCCAAGCTTCCAAACTTGCAATCAATCGGTTTAGATTTCTAGCTTAGCACTTGGTTGGTGTGAATCAAGAAGGAATGTGGTTGCTCAAGCTCTCACTTCTCTCTCTCTCTTGGTCGGCTGGAATGATGCAGAAATGGAAGGAAATGAAGCTAAGTTTGTCTTATAAGAAGATGGAAAGATAAGAATTAATTCTAGCCACAAGTTTGGCTAACACTTGGTTTAATCTCAACCACAAAATTTTCTCTTTCTTCCTTGCATTTTCTAACTTCAATTTCTTGGTCAAATCTGATGTTAATTAAGGAGATATTTTATCCAAGAGTCAATAAGTTTGTTTGGTAAGAAAAATGGTAGGCAAGTGGTGCGTTCAATCGGTAGTGCGCGGGACCCGTCGGTTCGCGCCGTTTTTCTTAAAAACTCACGTACTACTGTTTTTTTTTCTTCCCATTCACTAACCTTATATCATTGCTACTACTCACATATTATTTCTCACTTAAAAGTCACTTTTAATCTCCAAATTTAATCCTTACTTTGTACCGAAAATTCATCCGGTGAAAAATTGCGAAAACCCTAATTTTACTCCGATCTTAAAACCAAAGGTGAAAACCTACTTTCTAGGTTTATTTACACTTATCGTGGAATAAATGGGGTAGCAAGCCTTAATAAAAATAATAATTTCCAAATAAAGGGACATTTTTAAAATAACATGAGGGATTTTCCAATTCCATAAATTGAATTTAGAGTTTCTATTAAAAGATGAGATATTGAAGGAAACCAGTTAATCACAAGTAAACTAGGGTTTTTGATTAAAATTTTAGGGTTTCTAATCTTTTTAAAACAAAATAAGGTTTTAAATCAAACCCAAAGAAATACACTTTAGTATCTTATTTACAAACAATCTCCTAATTTTCGGGGCGTCACACCAACTATACATAAAATGATTCCAAATCCAAATTGTACAAAACATAGGCCATCCAATCACGTGCACAAGTACTACAAGCCCTTCCTTCGCCTTGAGCCCTGTGGAGGGGAATAAAATATTTTTGGGGTGAGCTAGAAGCTCAGCGAGTAACCAGAAAATCATTAAACAAATATTTTTCACAATGTTGCATTTCGATCATTTCGATGATGTCATGATTCAGAGATCAAATGTTCGTTTAGTGCTCTCGTGAGCCAGGGAAATCATAGCACTTGAACACCCAACGCTCAAATATTTCATTTAACATTAACTCACGAACTCACGAAAGTGGGAGCAACGTCGGTGCTCCAGATAAACATAAACATGAACCATAAACAGAGTAGAGACGTTGGTGTCCAGCACAAGACTTTCCCAGAACTCATTGAAGCCAAATCATGTCATGAACTCACATGCAAGCACGCATGATATGCAATCGAGTACATAATGCAAGAAACATTTAACAAGTACTTTGGAAATAGTTTAGGGTCACTCACCTCCATGGTTCAGAAACCATCCATCATATATCATTGCCTTGCTCAAATCCAAGTCTTAGATCACAACCTCAATGCAAACAAGTCCCTTCAAAGTTCGGACAGCACTTCCCCTGAATTTGCTAACTTTTCCAGCCATCACGGCTTCATTATTTTTCTTATTCAAACCCAAAGGTACACACAACAACAAGTTCATCCAATAGCCATTCAGCAAGCTCCAAGTAGTACTAGTACAAGTCAAACTAGGGAAAAGTCCGGAAATGAAAGTTAAGCTCAAAACCAGAAAAACAGTTTTGACGTCATTTTACGGTAATGGTACCAAAGGCACTACGATGGTCGGATGAAGGTGAAAGACCCACCGTTTCGAAGCTAAGAGAGAGGGGTACAATATTGAAGAAGGTTACTCAACCCAGTTTCGAGTGTAACCAGGTCAAAAATACAAGAAACCATACCAGAATCACAAAAAATCCAGAAATTCAGGCTCTACAAGTCCAAATCCAGAAATTCCAAAACCAACTGAAAGCTAAGAAACAGGGATAAATTTCATCATAAGGCCTCAACAACCAATTCGGAAGAAATTACAGCAAAACAACCAATTACAGTCGCAAATCCCAATTTCGGGTAAACCAGAACAGCAATAGTAATTTCGACTTATCTCACTCTACACAACTCCGATTGACCTGAAATTTTGTAGGCACCTTTAAAATGTCATTTTATACAACTTTCATGTTTTAAGCCAAGGCCAATTCGGCCTCTATCTAGGACCAAAAATTTCGGACAGAATGAAGAACCAAGAACCCTAATTTTCCAGATTTCTTCCAAAACAGAATTTACTTGCAATCTTCCACTTTTTCCACCTTCTAGAATCATTAAACATCATTTCCAATCATCATACATAACCACATAATCATACTCATATGAAAACAGAAAAATCCCCAAAAATAATAAAAGTTCATCCATCCAACCACAACTCAAAATATAATCCATCAAACCATCTCTTTAGCCATCACAAGTCACTAATTTAGCATAATCAAGAACAAAGAAATGATGGCTAGACATGATACCTTCAAATATCAAGAAAGGTGATGACTTAGGGATTTTTCTTCCAAAACAACTCCACCAAGAGCTTCAATCTTCCTTAGCTAGCAAGTTTTATGGAGTGATTTGCAATTTAATCGGTTAAAACTCAAGATTGAAGTAAGAAATTGGAGTGAAAGATGAAGGTTTTTCTATCTCTCTTGCTCTCCAAGTTTCAGCCATGAGAAGGAAGAAATGGCTTGATTTTTGGTCAAATTTTGGTTTTAGTAAAGTTAAGGTAAGATGGTCAAAAGTCCAATAGTGAATAGGATGGTGACACTTGTCACCTTTTGATTTAAAACTTATCTTTTTGTCTCTCCAATACAAATATCTTAACACTTTGTAAAATAATATCACTTAATACAAAATGCCAACAAGTTGTCAAAAATATAATCCATTTACCGCACTAGCGGGTCCCACGTTCAAAATACGCTTTTAATTTCTCAAAAACTAACCGATACTAGAAAAATCATTTTAAAACTATCTTTGCCCATAAACTTTACCTGGGGAATTTTCTAATCAAGAAAATATAGAAAAGGCGGGCGATTAAATAAAATAAACCCTAGAAAATTAGAAAATTTCCGGGTTCTCACTCTCCTACTTTTCGGGGCGTCACAGAATCTACATGGACTTTAGATAGTGAGAGTTGACAGAGGGTCAACTGCGGTTAATTTTGATCAAGTGCGTGGAAAATGGCTCCTGAGAGCCCTGTATCCTACTCTGTGATGTTATACGCTTTTCTACTTGCTGAATTTAAGCTTGAAGTTATGATTTACTATTTTTGTTATATGATTGCATGTTTTGGGGCACCACTGAGCTTTAGCTCACCACACAATATTTGTTTTCCTTAACAGGTGTTGGCATTCGAGAGATTTGAGGTCTGCTTTTAGCTTTTGTAAATGTTGTTTCGAATCGTCTATGTATCTTTTGTTTTGGGTTGCCACTTGAACCTGGAAAAGTGCAAACCCTAAGTTTTGGCTTGTATAAATTTATTTGAACTTTATGAATTCGCTGTGTGGTTTGTAATATATATATATTTTTGTAGTTATGTGTTGAGCTGGTTGGAGATGTGTTTAAGAGTGAACGTTCAGATGTCCAATGGCAACGTTATCTCTGAAGTTAATGTGTTCTTAGTATTCTGGTTGTAAAGGTTTGGCTTGTTCGGGAGACGTATGGTGTTTTGGTTTAGGTTATACGTGGAAAATTAGTCGGTTTGCTTGCGTGAATCCTGGCGAGAGCTAGGCAGGCGACCCGCCAACCCTCTAGTTCGCCTTAGGGAGAAGTGGGGTTGCCACAAATGTACCATGCAAATGCAATTAAAATAAATGAAATAAATTAATTAGAGCAAATGAATAAATAAATAATTAGATAAACCAGTGAAGTAAATAAATAAATATAAGTAAAATACAAATTCGGGTCCTCACAGTATCAGGTGTGATACCTCGACTTTTAGGATATTACGGTTTCTATATTCTATTTTTGTTTTAAGACATTGTTTTGTTTTAAAGATTAGAAACCCTACTTGTACTCAAAACCCTAGTTTTACTTGTGACTAATAGGTTTTCTTAAATCCCTCATATTTTAGTCGAAACCCTAATTTTAATCTATGGAATTGTAAAATGCATCATATTTTTCTTAAAATTTCCATTTATTTGAAATTCATTACCTTATAATAGCCATACTACTCATTTACATCCCCAAGAGTTGGAATAAATAATAGAATTAAGAGTTTTCACTTTTCATTCATCGTTAGGATAAACTAAGGTTTTTACGTCTTTTCTTAGTGTGATTATTCGATACATATTGTGTATTAAATTTAGTGATTAAGAGTGAGTTTTAGATGATATTACATGTGTGATTAGTAGTAATAATAATAAGTTAGTAAATTATAAGTGAAAACCCTAATACACGCGATTTAAGGAAAAACAGTTTGAACCAAGGTGTACTGTTGACTACCGATTGAGTGCACCACTTGAACACTACTTTATTACCTTAATCACCTTGCTTTTATTTCAGCTAATCACCCCTCAATTATCCTACAAAACAGCCACCATTTTTGGCCAAAATAAAAGGCAGAAAGAAAAAAAACAAGAGGACCAATGGTGGCTTGACAAGTGTTGGCCAACCAAGTTTGACCAACAAATTTCCTATCTTCTTACCTTTGTTTTGGACCAAAATTCCAGCATTTTTCCTTCATTTGGCCGTCAGTTTGGAGAGCGAAAAGGGATGAGAGAAAACTCCATTTTCACCATAACAACCTTGCTTGATTCTTGAGAAAATTACCGTAAAACTTGATTCCACTCCGATCAATCTGTGGGAAAGCTTGGAAGTGAGCTTTGTGGAACTTTTGGGAGGAAGAAAGTTCTTGTATCACAAATTATTTTGGAGATTTTGAGGTATTATACTAGAAACCTCCCTTGTTTCTTTCTTATTTTTCAATTTAAGCAAAGCATGGCTTAATTGTGGTGGATTGTATGGAAGATTTCATGGTATTGCTTATTAAATTTTCGGCTAGAGTTTGTAATTTTCTATTTTTATTAGTGTTATTTATCTAGAATATGATGTGAATAAGCTTAGATAGGGAGTGGTAGTAGTGGTTTTATACATGAATAAGAAGATTATCACTTGAATGCATTACTTCCAGCTTTAAGTTTTTGTACTACCCTGTTCTGACCAGTTTCATTCGGCCATGATGGAGGCCGAATTTGTGGCAGCCCCACCTTCCCCTAAGGCGAACCAAAGGGGTTAGCGGACTGCCTGCCCAGCTCTCGCCAGGACTAACGGTACAGTTTACGTCAATCTATAACGTTCCGGAACATCCCATTGCGCGCAAAGAAGTCAAAAACACAAAATAAAAAAATGAAAATTGAAGCCAAAATGAATAGTGCAGGTCACGTCAGAATCCGGATTCGCCACTGTACATCTTCGCCAATTTTTCTTTTCCGTTTGAAAGTCGTGTCACTCCGAAATCCAACCAAACATCATCCAAATATATATATACATTGAATTCAACATTTAACCAAAGTGGCATGCCATAAACATTCATTAAGGAAGTACATATTTGGTTTGCCTATCAAAAGGAAATGAACCCGTTACACATTAGGGCTTCATTTCAAGAGCTATACAAAAGACATTTACAAGCTCAACTTGGCAATTAACTATCCAATCCATTCTCAAAAGTAATTATATCCCTGTAAGGAAAACAAATAACACGGAATGAGCTAAAGCCCAGTGGTATACTACTACATAAGCAACCAAAGTCACATAACGATGAACTTTCATTTAAAGTGTACAAATAAGCAGTAAAACAAAACGGTAAAAGGATACGGTCGGCTCTCAAGAGCCCAATTCCACGCTTGCCAACTTGATCCAATCTCATTGACCCTCCGTCAATGTTAAGAGTACCAAACCGTAGACCTCACTATACTTCCATTCCTTCCACCCAACATACCCCAACCGGGCCCGCACTCCAATTCAGTAGTTTTTGGTAATACTCGAGTTTACCGGAACCAAGGGTCTCATTACCACAAGGTTCCCCAGTACAGTCCCCGTGGCAATTCAATCTTCACGACCAAGCCCTCGCCGGCTCGATTCAATTGACTACCGAACGGGGTTGAGCTCAGTAATACAGTAAAGCAGTCAGACAATCGTCCAAACTACACCAATTCAGTTTCCATGCATGGAATTCAGTATCTCATATAACAAGTGCAGTATTTCAGTAAAACGGTAAATAGCCATGAAGGAAATCACAAGGGGTGAGGGCGGTCAAGTACACCCTCACCTCAATCACTTCCAACAACCAATTAAGCCTTCAAGGCATCAAATACACATAGCACAAAGCCACATTATAACAAGTGAGTGAGTAGTATACGCACCAAGCAAGAAAGTGGTATTTCATGCACCACGATCACCAAGACGTCGTGAGCTATCGTCACGCCCTAGAACATGTAAACAAATACCATAAGACTCGATAACGAGTCATAAAATCAAACCAATTATCGCCCAATAGGGTTTCATGCATGGAAATTCAAGTGTTAAATACTTCACCTTTACTCAAGTCGAGAATATAGTTTTCTAAATCTCGAGTAAAAATTCGGGCAGCATGCCCTTTGTGTTTACCAAATTTTCCAGCCATAAGGCTTCATTATTTTTCTTCAATCACAACCCAACAACACACATATAAGCATTTCATGTCAAGAGCCGTTCCATAGGCTCACAATATCATAAAACAAGAAACCATACCGAGCCATAAACAACACCAATTCACAACCCCAATAGGGTTTTATAAACATATACAAGCATGAAAGCAAACCAGAAATTAAGAAAGGGCTTTAACCTAAGCCTTGATAAGAAAACCGGATTTGACCTCATAATGCGGTAATGGCACAACTCTCACTACAAATGTCGGATGGGGGTGTAAGACCCACCATTTCGAAGCCAAGAAACAGAGCTACAACAATGTAGAAGGCCTCTCAGTCCAAATCCTAGCACAACTAGGTCAAAAGTACCAAATACCAAACCAGAATTACCAAAACAGGTTTGCAAAACACACAAAACTGTAATACGTCAATCTCAGCCTACACAGGTCCAAATGCCGAAATTCCAAAGGCATAAGTTAGCTAAGACATCCAGCTACATTTCCTCAGAAGACACCAACTTCAAAATCCAAACCAATTCCAGTCAAAACAGGCAATTACTATCGCAGTTCGGACATTCTGTGCACCAAAAACAGCAACAGTAAAAACGGCATAACTCACTCTACACTAGTCCAATTGCCCTGAAATTTTGTAGGCACACTAAAATCATCAATACCTACAACTTTCATGTTTTGAGCAAAGTCCAATTCGGCCTCTAGATATGACCTAAAATTTCGGGCAGATTAGGGGTTCATGAACCCTAACTTTTCACAATTCCATTCAAATCCCAAATTGATTGCATTTCACAACAATTCACACCTACTAAAGCCAAAGCCCCTTATTACCAACCATCATACTAGTCCACAACATCAAAATCATATGAAACCAGAAAATTCATCATAAAATGGAAAACTTCACCAAATCAAGCCAAACCAAGAAATAAATCATATATTCCAACACTCAAGCCACTTCTAAGCATACTATAACCATCATTAGGTGTAGTAGGGGGGTTCAAGCATCACTTACCAAGTAACAAGAGAGAAAGGGATGATGGCCACCTTAGAGCTTCAAACAAACTTCACTAGAGCACTCACTATCACCAAAAGAAAGGATTTTATGGAATGAAATCAAACCTAAACTCTTGTTTGTGGAAGATTGAGTGATATGGAAGCTTGAAAGTTGGGAAAATTTCTTCTTCTTTGAGAGAGAGAGGGCCGGCCAACACAAGGAAGAAAATGGTGAATTTTTGTGATTTTTTGAAGTATTTAACACTTAGTCAAAAATAGTCAAAAGGATGAATAGTGTTTCTTAAGTCAAACCCAATGGTAGAGTGACACTTGTCACACTCATTTAATGCCCTCTTATCTTTCTTTTCTCTCTCACATCAATCACTTCACACACACTACTTATCTCTTAACACCCGATAAAATTTTCACAGTATCCGAAACTTAACCTTATTGGCCGAATTTTTCCGAACTGTTCGCCCTAGTGGGTCCCACGTCCACTATTTACTCTTAATTTTCTAAAAATGCACCAATACTAGAAAAATCATCTTAAAACTATAATTGCTCATAAAATCCCCAGAAAAATATTTCTAAGCCAGAAAATGCAAAAATTATGCACTTAAGGGGTAATAAACCCTAGAAAAATATTAGGGTTTTACGGGTTCTCACACTCTCCCCCCCTTAGAAGAATTTCGTCCTCGAAATTTCTCACCTTAATTCCCGAAAAGGTTTGGATACTTCTTTCGCATTTCCTCTTCCACTTCCCAGGTCGCTTCCTCTACTCCGTGGTTTCTCCATAGCACTTTCACTAGTGGAATCCGCTTGTTTCTAAGCTCTTTGACTTTTCGATCGAGCACTTGGACCGGTTTCTCTTCATAGGCCAGCGATTCGTCCACTTCAATCTCCTCCGGTTGCAATACATGGGATGGGTCTGGATGATACTTCTTTAGCATCGAGATGTGAAATACATCATGGATTCGAGAGAGACTGGATGGCAGTTCCAATCGATACGCGACCACTCCTACTCTTTGCAGGATCTTGTAGGGTCCGACGTACCGCGGTTGAAGTTTCTTTCCTTTGCCCGTTGTAAGACTTCGTAAAGGTGTGATTTTGAGAAACACATGGTCTCCAACTTCAAATTCCAACTCTTTTCTTCGATTATCCGCGTAGCTCTTTTGGCGACTTTGAGCGGTTTGGATCCGTTGCCTTATCAACTTGACCTTCTCTTGAGCTTCTTCCATCCATGGAATGGTTGCCGGGTCTAGTGCTTTCTTTTCACCAACTTCATCCCAGTAAATCGGTGAGCGGCACTTGCGTCCGTAAAGAGCCTCGTACGGAGCCATTTGAATCGACGAATGGAAGCTATTGTTGTACGCAAACTCTACCAAGGTCATGTGCTGACCCCAGTTGCCTCCGAAATCCAGAATGCAAGTTCGTAGCATGTCCTCGAGAGTTTGAATAGTCCGCTCTGACTGTCCATCCGTCTGAGGGTGATAGGTCGTGCTCAAATTGAGTTTAGTCCCCAAGGTTTCTTGAAACTTCTGCCAAAACTGAGATACAAACCGTGGATCCCGATCGGAGACAATGCTTACAGGAACACCGTGTAGTCTTACTATCTCGTCCATGTACAGTCGGGCCAACTTGTCCATTGAATACTTCATGTTCACCGGCAAGAAATGAGCCGACTTGGTTAACCGATCAACGATCACCCAAACGGCATCGTGTCCTCTTTGCGTCCTCGGTAAACCTGAAACGAAATCCATGGTGATGTTTTCCCGCTTCCACTCGGGTATCTCCAATGGTTGTAACAGACCCGATGGTTTTTGATGCTCTGCCTTCACTTGCTGGCAAATGAGACATTTCTGCACGTATTGAGCGATTTCCTTCTTCATGTTGTCCCACCAATAAGTTCCTTTTAGGTCTTGATACATCTTGCTGCTGCCCGGATGGATTGTATACTTGGACCGATGAGCTTCCTCCAGAATCTCCATTTTCAACGACTCCACCTTCGGTACCACTATTCGGTTCCGATATTTTAAAATACCCTCAGGACTCAAATTAAAGTCCGTAGTTTCTCCCTTATCCACTTTCTCTCTCCATTTCTGTACCATCAAATCTTCTTTTTGTGCCTCTTTAATACGTTCCAATAGAGTGGAGGTAACCCTAACATTGCCAAATATCACCTTATGGCTCCCTAGACAGGGTTTCCACTCGCACACGGATTCTAACAAATCCCACTCCTTAATCATTAGCCCTGCTATTTGCACCTTACGACTCAAGGCATCTGCTACCACATTTGCCTTTCCCGGATGGTAATTGATTGTACAGTCGTAATCTTCCAGAAATTCCATCCACCTTCGTTGCCTCATGTTTAGTTCCTTCTGGGAAAAGAGGTATCTAAGACTTTTGTGATCCGAATACACTTCGAAAGTCACCCCATATAGGTAATGCCTCCACTTTTTCAGTGCAAAGACAACTGCGGCTAGTTCCAGATCGTGCGTCGGGTAATTCTGCTCGTGGAGCTTTAACTTCCTAGAGGCAAATGAAATTACATTCCGATTCTGCATCAAAACACACCCCAGGCCTTCTCGCGACGCATCTGCCTATACCGCGAACCCGTCCACTCCATTTGGCAAGACCAGTACCAGAGCCGTGGTCAATCTTCTCTTTAATTCCTGGAAACTTGTTTCGCAACGGCCGTTCCAGATAAACTGGCCATGCTTCTTTGTCAAGTCAGTTAGGGGTCCTGCTAGTTTGGAAAAATCTTGAATAAACCGTCGGTAGTACCCAACTAGCCCTAAAAAGCTACGAATTTCCGTGGGGGTTTCTGGCCTCTTCCAATTTGTCACGGCGTCAACCTTCGCCGGGTCCACCGAAATACCTTCGTGGGAGATCACGTGCCCTAAAAACGCTACTTTCTCCAACCAGAACTCGCATTTGCTAAACTTAGCGTACAGTTGATGTTCCCTCAATGTCTGCAACACCACTCTCAAATGCTCCTCATGCTCTATGCGTGTCTTAGAGTAGACCAAAATGTCATCAATGAACACAACGACAAATCGGTCTAGATAGGGTTTGAAAACCCTATGCATTAGGTCCATGAAGGCGGCGGGAGCATTGGTCAGTCCAAAGGGCATAACGGCGAACTCGTAATGCCCGTACGTTGAATTGAAAGCAGTTTTTCGGAATGTCCTCCTTCCTAATCAACAACTGGTAGTATCCTTGTCGAAGATCCAACTTGGAGAAGACCACTGCTCCTTGCAGTTGGTCGAACAACTCATCGATGTGGGGCAGTGGATACTTATTCTTGATCGTAACGTTGTTCAGCCCCCTATAATCAATACACATCCTCAAAGTTCCATCCTTTTTCTTCACAAATAAAACAGGAGCTCCCCAAGGAGACTCACTCTCGTGAATGAAACCCCGCTCCAAAAGATCTTGCAATTGCAACTTAAGCTCCTTAAGTTCTGCAGGCGCCATTCGGTAAGGGGTTTTTGAGATAGGTGCAGTTCCAGGTAAAAGATCTATTCGGAATTCTATCTCTCTTTCCGGAGGTAAAGCTACTAACTCATCAGGAAATACATCCGGAAATTCCCTCACTATAGCCACGTCTTCCACTCTTAGCTTATCTGTAGGGGTATTAATTAAAAAGGCCAAAAATCCCTGCGCCCCTCTATTTATCAGTTTGCTAGCTCGAATGCCCGAAATTAGAGCAGATGAGGCTAACCTACCCCTTATATCCAACCTTAGGGTCGCCTCGCCAGGAATGCGAAATTCTACTATTTTAGATTTACAGTCCAGTTGGGCGTTATATTTGGCTAACCAGTCCATACCCAAAATCACATCGTACCCCTACCCAAACATCGCAATCCCTATAAACCATACTAGTCACCAAACGTTGATTCCCCGTAGGTGTACTAACTTCTAGGTCATATGGTAAACTAACAGGTTTTATATCGATGCCACACATGAAATCAGGGTTAACAAACGAATGAGTGGCACCAGGATCAATTAAAACTTTGGCAAAGCGGTGGAAAATAGGGATCGTACCTTCTACAACCTCCGAAGACTCTGGGACCTGATGGGGCTCTAAAGAATACACCCTAGCTGGAACCTTCGGTTTGGACCCATCTCCCTTGGCGGGTCCAGTATTGGTCCTCGGCAGTGGTTGGCTCCCTTTTCCGTCTTGTTTCAGGACCGGGCATGTAGCCAGTTGATGGTCCGCACTTCCACACCGCAGACATTTACCCTGCTTCCTCCAGCAGTTATCCTCGGTGTGGTTTGCTTTCCCACAGTGCCCACAGGGACCGCGAGGTGCCGAAGCCGAGCCACTCTGAGCATTTCCCCTTTGTCCACGCCCAGCTTGACTACCCCTGAATGGAGTCCCTCTGCCCGAGCCGGAGTGTCGGCCACCACCCGATCCTCGTCCGAACTTAGAGGGAATGCTCTTCTCACCTTGTCCAGACGTACTCCCAGGAAAACCACGTTTCTTAGCCTGGAAGTTTCGGACCTGCAGCCGTGCACTCTCAACTCGTTGGGCTTTTTCCATCGCCTCGCTAAACGTGGTAATTTGAGCTGCCGCGAGGTCTTTCTGAATCTCAACGTTCAAACCCTGAATGAAGCGCCTAACCCGTCGTTGCTCAGTAATGATTAGCTCAGGCGCGAATTTAGACAGGCGGGTGAACTGACTCTCGTACTCCGCCACAGTCTGAGTCCCTTGCCGGAGCCGGATAAACTCGTCCTCCTTCCTCTCCTGGACTAGAGGAGGGAAAAACTTTGCGTTAAATTCGCGGATGAAGTTCACCCACGTCCTAGGCGTCTGCTCCCGTTCCCATTTCTGCCTAATTACGTTCCACCAGGAACGAGCAGCCCCTTCAAGTTGAAACACGGCAAAAGTCACCTGCCGTTCGTCTGGATAATGTAGAGCTGCAAAAATGTCTACCATCTTCTAAAGCCATTTCTCAGCAACGTCAGGGTCGGGTCCCCCAACAAACTTTGGCGGGGAAAACTTTTGAAAACGTTCGAGAGCTCTATCCTCGCTCTCGACATGGTGGCCAGGGTTCCCGGGATTTCCAGGGTTAGGGTTTGGGTTCTGAGCTTGTTGCTGCACTACTTGTGCAAGCAGATTTGTCATTTGCTGCATAGCAGCAGCGATCTGGGCATTAGGGTCGGCTTGGGGTTCAGGATCGGGTCCAGTCGAGGTTTCCCCTACACCCCTAACCGGTGTGGGTTGTCTAGCACCGCGCCCACGTCCCCGACCACTCCGAGTACCTTCCATAAGTTCCACTCGGTCTAGGCAAGAATACTAAACCACAGTAATAACAAGCCATATAAGTAACACGTAAACTTGCACAATAACACATTTATACAATCCAAGCATAAGCACAACCACACATATATACAAGCCAAACACATATATACAATCAGTCAGTCAAGTACGGCCAAAGCACGTACGTACACAAACGATCCACCGGAGGATAGGCCTATCAAAAGAGATTTACACGTAGCTAATCTAACGACCCTAAACGATTAGCTAAGGCTCTATCCCTATCCCTATATACATACAAAAACCACCACTATCCAAAAGATGCCTAAAGATCAAGGCCTAGTCAGTCGCCGGGGTCTGGGATCCAGGCGATGGGGTAGACTCCTCCCCAGGGTCGGCCTCCGCACACGACGCCTCGTCGCTACCCTCCTCAAGGCCATCGTCACACAGATTAAGGATCGCCTCAGCGCGACCCCTGACCTTGCGCGCTCGCTTAAGCTCTCGCTCTCGTGCCTCCCTCAGTTGGGCGCAAAGGTCGTCAACCCTATCTTCAGCCTCAAGCACATCGTATTCTAGCTCCTTTATACGCGCAGCTTGCTTATCCTTCGTCGCCCTATCCTGAATCGCATCGACCTCAAGGCGAGCATTCTCTCTAGCCAATACCTTGCGCTCTTTATCCAGCGCAAACACTAGAGTGTTCGGGTAAGCATATCTCTCCTTACACGGGCACCGTCGAAGACGGTTAGACGGGCTCCAACGAATGACGGCCCCTCCCGGCCGTATCTGATAGGGAATCACAGGGAGTACTTTGCGAGGTCTAGCCCCCGAAGGACTAGCACTAGGGTCACCCTGTCCGGCCATCCTACATCACAAGAACATGTAATCATCAATATCAGCTTAAAGGCCAAAAGCAACAATCCGCAAGTCAAACAATCCGATAACACCCAGGCTAATTCAAACCTAGGCTCTGATACCACCTGTGACAGCCCCACCTTCCCCTAAGGCGAACCAAAGGGGTTAGCGGACTGCCTGCCCAGCTCTCGCCAGGACTAACGGTACAGTTTACGTCAATCTATAACGTTCCGGAACATCCCATTGCGCGCAAACAAGTCAAAAACACAAAATAAAAAAATGAAAATTGAAGCCAAAATGAATAGTGCAGGTCACGTCAGAATCCGGATTCGCCACTGTACATCTTCGCCAATTTTTCTTTTCCGTTTGAAAGTCGTGTCACTCCGAAATCCAACCAAACATCATCCAAATATATATATACATTGAATTCAACATTTAACCAAAGTGGCATGCCATAAACATTCATTAAGGAAGTACATATTCGGTTTGCCTATCAAAAGGAAATGAACCCGTTACACATTAGGGCTTCATTTCAAGAGCTATACAAAAGACATTTACAAGCTCAACTTGGCAATTAACTATCCAATCCATTCTCAAAAGTAATTGTATCCCTGTAAGGAAAACAAATAACACGGAATGAGCTAAAGCCCAGTGGTATACTACTACATAAGCAACCAAAGTCACATAACGATGAACTTTCATTTAAAGTGCACAAATAAGCAGTAAAACAAAACGGTAAAAGGATACGGTCGGCTCTCAAGAGCCCAATTCCATGCTTGCCAACTTGATCCAATCTCATTGACCCTCCGTCAATGTTAAGAGTACCAAACCGTAGACCTCACTATACTTCCATTCCTTCCACCCAACATACCCCAACCGGGCCCGCACTCCAATTCAGTAGTTTTTGGTAATACTCGAGTTTACCGGAACCAAGGGTCTCATTACCACAAGGTTCCCCAGTACAGTCCCCGTGGCAATTCAATCTTCACGACCAAGCCCTCGCCGGCTCGATTCAATTGACTACCGAACGGGGTTGAGCTCAGTAATACAGTAAAGCAGTCAGACAATCGTCCAAACTACACCAATTCAGTTTCCATGCATGGAATTCAGTATCTCATATAACAAGTGCAGTATTTCAGTAAAACGGTAAATAGCCATGAAGGAAATCACAAGGGGTGAGGGCGGTCAAGTACACCCTCACCTCAATCACTTCCAACAACCAATTAAGCCTTCAAGGCATCAAATACACATAGCACAAAGCCACATTATAACAAGTGAGTGAGTAGTATACGCACCAAGCAAGAAAGTGGTATTTCATGCACCACGATCACCAAGACGTCGTGAGCTATCGTCACGCCCTAGAACATGTAAACAAATACCATAAGACTCGATAACGAGTCATAAAATCAAACCAATTATCGCCCAATAGGGTTTCATGCATGGAAATTCAAGTGTTAAATACTTCACCTTTACTCAAGTCGAGAATATAGTTTTCTAAATCTCGAGTAAAAATTCGGGCAGCATGCCCTTTGTGTTTACCAAATTTTCCAGCCATAAGGCTTCATTATTTTTCTTCAATCACAACCCAACAACACACATATAAGCATTTCATGTCAAGAGCCGTTCCATAGGCTCACAATATCATAAAACAAGAAACCATACCGAGCCATAAACAACACCAATTCACAACCCCAATAGGGTTTTATAAACATATACAAGCATGAAAGCAAACCAGAAATTAAGAAAGGGCTTTAACCTAAGCCTTGATAAGAAAACCGGATTTGACCTCATAATGCAGTAATGGCACAACTCTCACTACCAATGTCGGATGGGGGTGTAAGACCCACCATTTCGAAGCCAAGAAACAGAGCTACAACAATGTAGAAGGCCTCTCAGTCCAAATCCTAGCACAACTAGGTCAAAAGTACCAAATACCAAACCAGAATTACCAAAACAGGTTTGCAAAACACACAAAACTGTAATACGTCAATCTCAGTCTACACAGGTCCAAATGCCGAAATTCCAAAGGCATAAGTTAGCTAAGACATCCAGCTACATTTCCTCAGAAGACACCAACTTCAAAATCCAAACCAATTCTAGTCAAAACAGGCAATTACTATCGCAGTTCTGACATTCTGTGCACCAAAAACAGCAACAGTAAAAATGGAATAACTCACTCTACACTAGTCCAATTTCCCTGAAATTTTGCAGACACACTAAAATCATCAATACCTACAACTTTCATGTTTTGACCAAAGTCCAATTCGGCCTCTAGCTATGACCTAAAATTTCGGGCAGATTAGGGGTTCATGAACCCTAACTTTTCACAATTCCATTCAAATCCAAAATTGATTGCATTTCACAACAATTCACACCTACTAAAGCCAAAGCCCCTTATTACCAACCATCATACTAGTCCACAACATCAAAATCATATGAAACCAGAAAATTCATCATAAAATGGAAAACTTCACCAAATCAAGCCAAACCAAGAAATAATTCATATATTCCAACACTCAAGCCACTTCTAAGCATACTATAACCATCATTAGGTGTAGTAGGGGGGTTCAAGCATCACTTACCAAGTAACAAGAGAGAAAGGGATGATGGCCACCTTAGAGCTTCAAACAAACTTCACTAGAGCACTCACTATCACCAAAAGAAAGGATTTTATGGAATGAAATCAAACCTAAACTCTTGTTTGTGGAAGATTGAGTGATATGGAAGCTTGAAAGTTGGGAAAATTTCTTCTTCTTTGAGAGAGAGAGGGCCGGCCAACACAAGGAAGAAAATGGTGAATTTTTGTGATTTTTTGAAGTATTTAACACTTAGTCAAAAATAGTCAAAAGGATGAATAGTGTTTCTTAAGTCAAACCCAATGGTAGAGTGACACTTGTCACACTCATTTAATGCCCTCTTATCTTTCTTTTCTCTCTCACATCAATCACTTCACACACACTACTTATCTCTTAACACCCGATAAAATTTTCACAGTATCCGAAACTTAACCTTATTGGCCGAATTTTTCCGAACTGTTCGCCCTAGTGGGTCCCACGTCCACTATTTACTCTTAATTTTCTAAAAATGCACCAATACTAGAAAAATCATCTTAAAACTATAATTGCTCATAAAATCCCCAGAAAAATATTTCTAAGCCAGAAAATGCAAAAATTATGCACTTAAGGGGTAATAAACCCTAGAAAAATATTAGGGTTTTACGGGTTCTCACAGAATTTGGCTTAGCTCAAATCATGAAAGTTGTAGAAAATGAAGTTTTATAGTTTCTTGTAAAATTTCAGCTCAATCCGAGTACTGTAGCACATGAAATGATGAAAATACCCTTGACTGCCATAGGTAGAGCTCTGTGGACAGTTTTGACATTTTATCATTCTGGCCTCGTTTTCTCACCTTGATCCGTATTAAATTAGCATTTGGCCAAAACACAAAAGTTGTATTTCTATGTTTAGCTTTCCAACGCATCTGAAAAAGCCTCAATCAGACATGTGTAACCTGAGTTATTGTCATTTGAACCCAGTGCTATTATCCAGCCTGACAGTGAAATTCTGATTCTGTAATTTGTAAATTTGACCTAGATACACTATGAACTGGGTTGAGTTGTCTGCATCAAAGTTGTAGCCCTTTGGCTTAGTTTCGAAACGTATAAATTGTACCCCAATCCGATAAGCGTAGCTTCGGTTGTGACTAATATGCTAAAAGACGTCAAACCTGTCATTTTGTTCTTTGCCTTAAACCTTATTTCCGGTCACTTTTTTAACTTGGTTTTGTAATTGCATGACTTTTAGTCTATTGAACGGCTATTGTAATGAGATTATTTGTGTGTGATTTTGGGGGCAGATTGAGAAAAATAATGAAGCTATAAATGGTTGAAAAATAGGTAAATATAAGGGGCGTACGGTCCAAATTTGCACTCGAGGGCTAGGTAGATATACTCACGACTTAACTAGGGATTTGAGGACGAATCTAAATCGAATTGTCTGTGGTATTCAAGTCTTCTTCAATAGAGGCTTATAAGTTGGAATTCGACCGAAACTTTTACCCTTCGAAAAATGAAATTCACGACTACTAGAAATACGTTTTCTTTGTCACTTCGACTCAAATGGAGATTTCAAAGTTTTACGAGCGAGCATAAGTTTTACAAATATTTTACTCATGTCCTTTGGTTTAAATGTACTCTTTTCACTTCCAAAATTATACTTATACTTTGTACCATTAGTTACTCGGATTTTCTTTGGTTCACCTAAACTTTGGATGGGTTAACTGCAATATTTTCTCTTGGTTATTATTAGGGTTCCTTGGTGATTGAGGGTAATATCCGGAAGGAAACTTTGGACGTTATTTTGCTTAAATAGGTGAGTGTTCTTTGTACGTTATGTTTTCAATGACTATGTGGATTGTTGTGACTATGTGACTATTTGTGAATATTTGGTTAAATGTTAAATGTTTTCAATGATTTCTAAAAATGAATTTTGCTAGGCGAGTGTGTACTTTATCGCACTCGACCTAAATGAATGTGAAATTTACAATGATTAAATGATTAAATTCTACTTGTACATGAATGTAAGCCGTTTGGCTGAACTGGGCCCTTGCCCTTTGTTGCCGGTCGACTCGAGCCAGAAGCGGACTTGGTCAGGCGATTGGTGACCCTGGGTTAATGTTTGGTATATTCGAGTATGACCACGAGGTCTGGTGGAGACTGGCCAATGTCTAGTAGAAGGAAAATGAAATGAACGAATGAATGGCAAGAGCCGTGGAGGGGTTTTCACTTACAAATGAAATTATTTTTAATGTTGAAGGAATAAGGAAATGGTTGGTGGAATGAATGACCGAAGGGCTCCATGTGAGCATGTATCCTTTTAATGAATATGTTATCATTGCTTTATATTATAAATGTTTCCTAGATGACTTGTTATTACATGATTAATGTCCTTGTTTAATTATTTGGCTATGTGTATGGAACCTCACTGGGCTTTTATCTCATTCCGTTAGTTTTGTTTTCCTTACAAAGGATGCGAGCTAGAGTGTGAGTTCAGTCCACACTAGCCTGGACTAGTTCATTTGAATTTTATTTTATTTTTCGATTTTCTCGCGCTAGTGCTTGGATAGGGTTGGATGTATTAAGAACTAAGAGTTTTCATTTTATTTGGGATTGTATATTATTTTGACATAGAAATGAATGTAAGTATACGTTTCAAGTTTGGGATTTGATATTTCACTTTTCCTCGAGGTTATATCTTATTGTGGTTTGAAGAGAGTGAACAAGTCCTGGCGAGAGCTGGACAGGCAGTCCACCGAACCCTTTCGTTCGCCTTAGGGGGAGGTGGGGCTGTCACAGGTGGTATCAGAGCTCCTATCGAGTTCGTGCCGGGAGAGGGTTCTCGGACTGTGGGGATTGGCTTGTTAAGTATGGAACAAATGTCTATTGTTGGGGACCTTAGATATGTATGTTGGGTAGGAATCTCAAAACTGATTGATTTCCTCTTAAGCGTAGCTAACTCGAGTGGGGAATGATCATATTTTCGGATTCTTGTACTCGAGTACCATAGAGTGATACCTTTATGATAAGTCGATATCCCGAGTAATATGAGAGTAAGTTTGAATGGCGGAAGCCAAGGCACGGGGGATGCGAATAGTCTGGACTTAGAATATATTGAAGATATTAGTGAGATTGGGGACCTTGATTATTCACGCGTACGTACTTGGTTGTACTTCGTCAAGTTTTGATAAAGTAGAGCGCCTGAGCAATGCCTAGGGTTAATGTCCCGTAGGATGTGTGAATTACTATGATATGCATATAAAAAAAGTATGTTATTTTCAATGTGTTTTATTAGTTTTCGTTTTATGATTTGAAAATACTTTTATTGAACCATATAGCTATTTTATTTTGCTTATACTTCTTTACGAATACATATATGAATTTAGGAATAAATGTGTGAATTTCGAGGACGAAATACTTTCAAGGAGAGGAGATTGTGATACCCCGACTTTTAGGATATTACGGTTTCTATATTCTATTTTTGTTTTAAGACATTGTTTTGTTTTAAAGATTAGAAACCCTAGTTTTACTTGTGACGAACAGGTTTTCTTAAATCCCTCATATTGTAGTCGAAACCCTAATTTTAATCTATGGAATTGTAAAATGCATCATATTTTTCTTAAAATTCCATTTTATTTGAAATCCATTACCTTATAATAGCTATACTACTCATTTACATCCTCAAGGGTTGGAATAAAGAATAGAATTAAGAGTTTTCCCTTTTCATTCATCGTTATGGTAAACTAAGGTTTTTACGTCTTTTCATAGTGTGATTATTCGGTACGGATTGTGTATTCAATTTAGTGATTAAGAGTGAGTTTTAGATGATATTACATGTGTGATTAGTAGTAATAACAATAAGTTAGTAAATTATAAATGAAAACCCTAGTATACGCAATTTAAGGAAAAACAGTGTGAACCGACGTGTACCGTTGACTACCGATTGAGTGCACCACTTGAACACTACTTTATTGCCTTAATCACCTTGCTTTTATTTCAGCTAATCACCCCTCAAATATCCTACAAAACAGCCACCATTTTTGACCAAAATAAAAGGAAGAAAGAAAAAAAACAAGAGAACCAATGGTGACTTGATAAGTGTTGACCAACAAATTTCCTATCTTCTTACCTTTGTTTTGGACCAAAATTCCAACATTTTTCCTTCATTTGGCCGTGAGTTTGAAGAGGGAAAAGGGAGGAGAGAAAACTCCATTTTCACCACAACAACCTTGCTTGATTCTTGAGAAAATTACCGTAAAACTTGATTCCACTCCGATCAATCTGTGGGAAAGCTTGGAAGTGAGCTTGGTGAAACTTTTGGGAGGAAGAAAGTTGTTGTATCACAAGTTATTTTGGAGATTTTGAGGTATTATACTGTAAACCTCCCATGTTTCTTTCTTATTTTTCAATTTAAGCAAAGCATGGCTTAATTGTGGTGGATTGCATGGAAGATTTCATGGTTTTGCTTATTAAATTTTCGCCTAGGGTTTGTAATTTTTTGTTTTCATTAGTGTTATTTATCTAGAATATGATGTGAATAAGCTTAGATAGGGAGTGGTAGTAGTGGTTTTATACATGAATAAGAAGATTATCACTTGAATGCATTATTTCCAGCTTTAAGTTTTTGTACTACCCTGTTCTGACCAGTTTCATTCGGCCATGATGGAGGCCGAATTTGGCTTAGCTCAAAACATGAAAGTTGTAGAAAATGATGTTTTATACTTTTCTATAAAATTTCAGCTCAATCCGAGTACTGTAGCACATGAAATGATGAAAGTACCCTTGACTGCCATAGGTAGAGCTCTGTGGACAGTTTTGACATTTTATCATTCTGGCCTCGTTTTCTCACCTTGATCCGTATTAAATTAGCATTTGGCCAAAACACAAAAGTTGTATTTCTTTTTTTAGCTTTCTAACGCATCTGAAAATGCTTCAATCGGACTTGTGTAGCCTAAGTTATTGTCATTTGAACCCAATGCTATTGTCCAGCCTGACAGTGAAATTCTGGTTCTGTAATTTGTAAATTTGACCTAGATACACTATGAACTGGGTTGAGTTGTCTTCATCAAAATTGTAGCTATTTGGCTTAGCTTCGAAACGTATAAATTGTACCCCAATCTGATAAGCGTAGCTTCGGTTGTGACCAATATGCTAAAAGACGTCAAACCTGTCATTTTGTTCTTTGCCTTAAATCTTATTTCCGGTCACTTTTCTAGCTTGGTTTTGTAATTGAATGACTTTTAACCTATTGAATGGCTATTGTAATGAGATTATTTGTGTGTGATTTTTGGGGTTGATTGAGGAAAATAATGAAGCCATAAATGGTTGGAAAATAGGTAAATATAAGGGGCGTGATGTCCAAATTTGCACTCGAGGGTTAGGTAGATATACTCGCGACTTAACTAGGGATTTGAGGACGAATCTAATTCAGATTGTCTGCGATATTCAAGTCTTCTTTCATAGAGGTCTAGAAGTTAGAATTCGACCGAGACTTGTACCCTTGGAAAATGAAATTTACGACTAATAGAAATACGTTTTCTTCGTTTCTTCGACTCAAATGGAGATTTCAAAGTTTTACGAGCGAGCATAAGTTTTACAAATATTTTACTCATGTCCTTTAGTTTAAATGTACTCTTTTCACTTCCAAAACTATACTTATACTTTGTACTATTAGTTACTCGGATTTTCTTTGGTTCACCTAAACTTTGAATGGGTTAACTGTAATATTTTCTCTTGGTTATTATTAGGGTTCCTTGGTGATTGAGGGTATTATCCGAAAGGAAACTTTGGACGTTATTTTGCTTAAATAGGTGAGTGTTCTTTGTACGTGATGTTTTGAATGACTATGTGGATTGTTGTGACTATGTGACTATTTCTGAATATTTGGTTAAATATTAAATGTTTTCAATGATTTCTAAAAATGAATTTTGCTAGGCGAGTGTGTACTTTATCGCACTCGACCTAAATGAATGTGAAATTTACAATGATTAAATGCTACTTGTATATGAATGTAAGCCGTTTGGCTGAACTTGGCCCTTGCCCTTTGTTGCCGGTCGACTCGAGCCAGAAGCGGACTCGGTCGGGCGGTTGGTGACCCTGGGTTAATGTTTGGTATACTCGAGTATGACCACGAAGTCTGGTGGAAACTGGCCAATGTCCATTGGGGAGAAAATGAAATGAATGAATGAATGGCAAGAACCATGGAGGGATTTTCACTTACAAATGAAATTATTTTTAATGTTGGAGGAATAAGGAAATGGTTGGTGGAATGAATGAACGAAGGGCTCCATGTGAGCATGTATCCTTTTAATGAATGTGTTATCATTGCTTTATATTATAAGTGTTTCCTAGATGACTTGTTATTACATGATTAATGTCCTTGTTTAATTATTTGGCTATGTGTATGGAACATCACTAGGTTTTTAGGTCATTCCGTTAGTTTTATTATACTTACAGGGGATGCGAGCGAGAGCGTGAGTTCTGTGCAGACTAGCCTGGACTAGTTCTTTTGAATTTTGTTTTTTTTTTATTTCCTCGCGCTAGTGCTTGGATTGGGTTGGATATATTAAGAACTGAGAGTTTTCGTTTTATTTGGGATTGTATATTATTTTGAGATAGAAATGAATGTAATTATACGTTTCAAGTTTGGGATTTGATATTTCACTTTTCCTCGAGGTTATATCTTACTGTGGTTTGAAGAGAGTGAACGAGTCCTGGCTTGGGCAGGCAGTCTACCGAACCCTTTGGTTCGTCTTAGGGGGAGGTGGGACTGTCACAGGTGGTATCAGTGCTCCTATCGAGCTCGTGTCGGGAGAGGGTTCTCGGACTGTGGGGATTGGCTTGTTAAGTATGGAACGTGGGGAATGATCATATTTTTGGATTCTTGTACTCGAGAACCAAAGAGTGATATCTTTATGATAAGTCGATATCCTGAGTAATATGAGAGTAAGTTTGAATGGCGGAAGCCAAGGCACGGGGGATGCGAATAGTCTGGACTTAGGATATATTGAAGATATTAGTGAGATTGGGGACCTTGATTATTCACGCGTACGTACTTGGTTGTACTTCGTTAAGTTTTGATTAAGTATAGTGTCTGAAGAATACCTAGGGTTAATGTCCCGTAGGATGTGTGAATTGCTATGATATGCATATAAAGAAAGTATGTTATTTTCAATGTGTTTTATTAGTTTTCGTTTTATGATTTGCAAATACTTTTATTGAACCTTACAGCTATTTTATTTTGCTTATACTTTTTTACGAATACATATATGAATTTACGAATAAAGTTATGAATTTCGAGGACGAAATTCTTTTAAGGAGGGGAGATTGTGATACCCCGACTTTTAGGATATTACGGTTTCTATATTCTATTTTTGTTTTAAGACATTGTTTTGTTTTAAAGATTAGAAACCCTACTTGTACTCAAACCCCTAGTTTTACTTATGACTAACAGATTTTCTTAAATCCCTCATATTTTAGTCGAAACCCTAATTTTAATTTATGGAATTGTAAAATGCAACAAATTTTTCTTAAAATTCCATTTTATTTGAAATTCATTACCATATAATAGCTATACTACTCATTTACATCCCAAGGGTTGGAATAAAGAATAGAATTAAGAGTTTTCCCTTTTCATTCATCGTTAGGGTAAACTAAGATTTTTACGTCTTTTCATAGTGTGATTATTCGGTACGGATTGTGTATTCAATTTAGTGATTAAGAGTGAGTTTTAGATGATATTACATGTGTGATTAGTAGTAATAATAATAAGTTAGTAAATTATAAATGAAAACCTTAGTATACGTAATTTAAGGAAAAACAGTGTGAACCGACGTGTACCGTTGACTACCGATTGAGTGCACCACTTGAACACTACTTTATTGCCTTAATCACCTTGCTTTTATTTCAGCTAATCACCCCTCAAATATCCTACAAAACAGCCACCATTTTTGACCTAAACAAAAGGAAGAAAGAAAAAAAACAAGAGGGCCAATGGTGGCTTGACAAGTGTTGGCCGACCAAGTTTGACCAACAAATTTCCTATCTTCTTACCTTTGTTTTGGACCAAAATTTCTGCAGTTTTTCCTTCATTTGGCCGTGCGTTTGGAGAGGGAAAAGGAAGGAGAGAAACTCCATTTTTACCATAACAACCTTGCTTGATTCTTGAGAAAATTACCGTAAAACTTGAATCTACTCCGATCAATCTGTGGGAAAGCTTGGAGGTGAGCTTGGTGGAACTTTTGGGAGGAAGAAAGTTTTTGTATCACAAGTTATTTTGGAGATTTTGAGGTATTATACTAGAAACCTCCCTTGTTTCTTTCTTATTTTTCAATTTAAGCAAAGCTTGGCTTGATTGTGGTGGATTGTATGGAAGATTTCATGGTTTTGCTTATTAAATTTTCAGCTAGGGTTTGTAATTTTCTATTTTTATTAGTGTCATTTATCTAGAATATGATGTGAATAAGCTTAGATAGGGAGTGGTAGTAGTGGTTTTATACATGAATAAGAAGATTATCACTTGAATGCATTACTTCCAGCTTTAAGTTTTTGTACTACCCTGTTCTGACCAGTTTCATTCGGCCATGATGGAGGCCGAATTAGGCTTAGCTCAAAACATGAAAGTTGTAGAAAATGATGCTTTTTAGCTTTCTGTAAATTTTCAGCTCAATCTGAGTACTGTAGCACATGAAATAATGAAAATACCCTTAACTGCCATAGGTAGAGCTCTGTGAACAGTTTTGACATTTCATCATTCTGACCTCATTTTCTCACCTTGATCCATATTAAATTAGCATTTTCCCAGAACATGAAAGTTGTAGTTCTATTGTTTAGCTTTCTAACGCATCTAAAAACGCCTCAATCGGACTTGTGTAGTCTCAGTTATTGTCATTTGAATCCAGTGCTGTTATCCAGCCTGACAATGAAATTCTGGTTCTGTAATTTGTAAATTTGACCTAGATACACTATGAACTGGGTTGAGTTGTCTTCATCAAAGTTGTAGCCCTTTGGCTTAGCTTTGAAACGTATAAATTGTACCCCAATCCGATAAGCGTAGTTTCGATTGTGACCAATACGCTAAAAGACATCAAACCTGTCATTTTGTTCTTTCCCTTAAACCTTATTTCCGGTCACTTTTCTAGCTTGGTTTTGTAATTGAATGACTTTTAGCCTATTGAATGGCTATTGTAATGAGATTATTGGTGTGTGATTTTGGGGGTTGATTGAGGAAAATAATGAAGCCATAAATGGTTGGAAAATAGGTAAATGTAAGGGGCGTGCTGTCCAAATTTGCACTCGAGGGCTAGGTAGATATACTCGCAACTTAACTAGAGATTTGAGGATGAATCTAATTCGGATTGTCTAGGATATTCAAGTCTTCTTTCATAGAGGTCTAGAAGTTAGAATTCGGCCGAGACTTGTATCCTTGAAAAATGAAATTTACGACTAATAGAAATACGTTTTCTTCATTTCTTCGACTCAAATGGAGATTTCAAAGTTTTACGAGCGAGCATAAGTTTTACAAATATTTTACTCATGTCCTTTGGTTTAAATGTACTCTTTGCACTTTCAAAACTATACTTATACTTTGTACTACTAGTTACTCGGATTTTCTTTGGTTCACCTAAACTTTGGATGGGTTAACTGTAATATTTTCTCTTGGTTATTATTAGGGTTCCTTGGTGATTGAGGGTATTATCCGAAAGGAAACTTTGGACGTTATTTTGCTTGAATAGGTGAGTGTTCTTTGTACGTTATGTTTCCAATGACTATGTGAATTGTTGTGACTATGTGACTATTTGTGAATATTTGGTTAAATGTTAAATGTTTTCAATGATTTCTAAAAATGAATTTTGCTAGGCGAGTGTGTACTTTATCGCACTCGACCTAAATGAATGTGAAATTTACAATGATTAAATGATTAAATGCTACTTGTACATGAATGTAAGCCGTTTGGCTGAACTGGGCCCTTGCCCTTTGTTGCCGGTCGACTCGAGCCAGAAGCGGACTTGATCGGGCGATTGGTGACCCTGGGTTAATGTTTAGTATACTCGAGTATAACCACGAAGTCTGGTGGAGACTGGCCAATGTCCAGTAGGGCGAAAATGAAATGAATGAATGAATGGCAAGAACCATGGAGGGGTTTTCACTTGCAAATGAAATTATTTTTAATGTTGGAGGAATAAGGAAATGGTTGGTGGAATGAATGAACGAAGGGCTCTATGTGAGCATGTATCCTAGATGACTTGTTATTGCATGATTAATGTCCTTGTTTAATTATTTGGCTATGTGTATTGAACCTCACTGGGCTTTTAGCTCATTTGTTTGTTTTGTTTTCCTTACAGGGGATGCGAGCGAGAGCGTGAGTTCTGTGCAGACAAGCTTGGACTAGTTCTTTTGAATTTTGTTTTTTTTTTTATTTTCTCACCCTAGTGCTTGGATAGGGTTGGATGTATTAAGATGTGACAGCCCCACCTTCCCCTAAGGCGTACCAAAGGGATTAGCGGACTGCCTGCCCAACTCTCGCCAGGTCTATGTAATCAAATCACTTAAAACCCTACAACCGCGCACAGAAACCCAAAGAAAACAAACAATTGGAGACCACCAAGCCAAAATAAAATTTACCAAACCATACGGATACCAGAAGTGTTCATCAAGCCAAGTAAAAGTACCATCCCAACAAGTACACTTAATTTACATGGTTAATCTCTTTAAGATATACAAACGCTGAAAGGTTTAAAAGTTCAACAAGCAATACAAGTCGGAATATTCACGAGGGATCAAAGTACAATTAGGGTTTCAACTACAGATGTGCTATACAAAAGAATAACTAGAGCTCGCTCTACTTCTTTCTTCAAAATCATGGTTCAAAGGTATTGATCCCTGTAAGGAAAACAAAAGGTAACGGGAAGGGGGTGAACTTACGCTCAATGAAGTACCAAAATAATAGCAGTTTAAAACATGGCATTCCATATTCAATTAGTCACATATGCATATCAAATAAGGAAATGAACAAACATCTTAAATAGAAAGGATACGGGTGGCTCTCAAGAGCCAAATTTCCCCATTTACAGTACTTGATCCCAACTCGTTGACTCTCCGTCAACGCTCGAAGAAACAAACATGACCGTAGACCTTGTTTACGCCAAATCCCGTTCACCAAGCATACCTCTTACTTGGCCCGAACGCCAAATAGGAAACAAGAATGGTAATACTCGAGTATACCGGAATCAAGGGTCTCAATACCCAAAGATTCCTAGAAACAGACTACCGTGGTTCGTTATCTAATCGACCTGGCCCTTGCCGGCTCAACTCGAGTAACTAGCCACAGGTTTTGAGCTCAGAGGTCGCAGACTTATACAGAGAACAGATACAGATAACAGATACAAAGAGCAAATACAGACTTGTACAGTATGCAGGAAACAAAGTAAACAGACGAGAGAAACGAGAGTGATAAAGTACACCCTCGTTTCATACAGAGTACACAGAAGTCACGGATAGCCAGATAAGCAACAAATTAGGGAAGTGGTACACTCACCAGTTCAAATACAGATACTTCAAAAGTGTTCACCCAAAGTGGCTTAATTGCCAAGAAACCCTAAATAACCAAAGTAAAACAATTGAAGTTTCTACATCCAAAATGGAGTAAACAGAATGCACAAGTGAGACTCGACTGCTAGTCGTATGCCTATTCAAATGACCACAAATACCAAGAAATAAAGGTGTGCTTTTGGAGTAAAACGGTAGCGGTTGGTTCTACAACATGAACAAATCCCAAAACCCTACATTTCTATCAAAACCATATCTACAATGATGTACTAACTCCAAACTTAAGGTGCAAAATGAGAGTAAGAATAATTCTAGGAAAACAGGATTTTCCAGTTTTGCGCACCACCATTTGAAAAATCATATCTCAAGATTCTTAGGTCCAAAATTGATAAACTTTATACCGTCAGAAAATAGACTCAAAGGGGTACAATTTTCCAGAAGACACTATGGTAAGATTCAGAACACAAGTCAATCATATTTGAACCTCAAATTGCTGTTTTATCCAGTAAAAGACAGAACGGGTATGCAATTTCAGTCAACTTTGAAAAATCACTATAAATCGTACAAACAGAACCAGGGTCTTAAATTTTCACTGTTTGTATTTCTATGAATGTAGTTTCAAACGCAACAAACGAAACTCAATTCCAACATTTCTACATCAAGTTATAACAGATTTTCCGAGACTGCTCAGGAGTTCTTGCGGAAATTTTGACAGCACCTCCCTTTGTTTTTCTTTACTTTTCCATCCAAACATTAACACCAATCACTTCTCAATTTCAACCACAAGTATTGTGAGAACCCGTAAAACCCTAATTATTTTCCTAGGGTTTATTTCCCCTTAATTGCATGTTTTCTGCATTTTCGGGCCTAGGAATATTTTTCTGGTAGATTTTATGAGTAATTATAGTTTTTAGATGATTTTTCTAGTATTGGTGAGTTTTTAGAAAATTAAGAATATATTTTGGACGTGGGACCCACTAGTGCAAAAAGTTTGGAAAAATTCGGCCAATAAGGTTAAGTTTCGGATACAGTGAAAATTTTATCGGGTGTTAAGAGATAAGTAGTGTGTGTTAAGTGATTGATGTGAGAGAGAAAAGAAAGATAGGAATGCATTTAAGGAGGTAACAAGTGTCACCTTCTCATTTGATGCCTTTTAAGAATTTCTATTCACAATTTTGACTTTTTTGACCAAAGGTTAAATATCTCAAAAAATTGCACAAAATTCACCATTTTTGCACCCTTGATGGCCGGCTCTCTCTCTCTCAAAGAAGAAGACAATTTCCTAACTTTCAAGCTTCCATAAGCTTCAATCTTCCATGAACAAAGGCTTAGACTAGATTCTACTCCATAAAACCTTATCTTCTAGTGATAGTAAGTTGTTTGGTGAACTTTGTTTGAAGCTCTAAGGTGGCCAACATCTTCCTCTCTCTTGGTTCTTGGTAAGTGAAGCTTGAAACACCCTACTACCTCTAATAATGCTTATTTTGTGCTTAATGGGGGCATGAGTGAAGGAATATGTGATTTACCCCTTGATTTGGCTTGTTTTGGTGAAGTTTTCCATTTTATGATGAATTTTCTGGTTTCATATGATTTTGATGTTGTGGACTAGTATGATGGTTGGTAATAAGGGGCTTTGACTCTAGTAGGTATGAATTGTTGTTAAATGCAATCAATTTTGGATTTGGAATGAAATGTGAAAAGTTAGGGTTCTTGAACCCCTATTCTGTCCGAAATTTTAGGTCATAGCTAGAGGCCGAATTGGAATTTGCTCAAAACATGAAAGTTGTAGGTATTGATGATTTTAGTGTGCCTGAAAAATTTCAGGGCAATTGGACAAGTGTAGAGTGAGTTATGCCGTTTTTACTGTTGCTGTTTTTGGTGCACAGAATGTCCGAACTGCGATAGACATTTCCTGTTTTGACTGGAATTGGTTTGGATTTTGAAGTTGGTGTCTTCTGATGAAATGTAGCTGAATGTCTTAGCTAACATATGCCTTTGGAATTTCGGCATTTGGACTTGTATGGACTGAGATATACCGATTACAGTTTTCTGCGTTTTGCAAACCTGTTTTGGGAATTCTGGTATAGTATTTCGTATATTTGACCTAGTTGTGTTAGGAACTGGATTGAGTGACCTTCTACATTGTTGTAGTTCTGTTTCTTGGCTTCGAAATGGTGGGTCTTACACCCCATCCGATAATTGTAGTGAGAGTTGTGCCATTACCGCTTTTGGAGGCCAAAAACTGTTTTTGTAGTTGGGACGAATGAGTTCCAATGCTTGATTTTTCTGGTTTGCTATTATGCTTGTTTATGCATATGAAACCCTATTGGGTTATAATTGGCTTGGCTTGTGACTCGTTATCGAGTCTTATGGTATTTGTTTACATGTTCTAGGGCGTGACGATAGCTCACGACATTCTCCTGACGGAAGTGCATGAAATAGCACTTAATTGATTGGTGAGTGTACTACTCACTTGTGTGCTATTATATGGCTTTGATATTTGAACTTGAGATGTTGTATGTTAATGGATTAATGTGAGAGTGTACTTTATCACTCTCACTTATTGTTTCACATGTTATTGAAAAGTTATTGGAAAGTTATATGAACTGATATATGGAATGAAATACATGACTTGGTATCGATTGGACAAGTATCCAACGACTACAAATGTTATCATTGAGCTCAACCCCATTGGTAGTTGATTGAATCGAGCCGACAAGGGTTTGGTCGTGACAATTAATGAGCCTTGGGTAAAGTTATAAGGAATCTTGTAGTATGAGAGACTCTTGATTCCGGTATACTCGAGTAATACCACAGTGCAAGTGTTTGGAGTGCGGGCCCGGTAGGGGGATGTTTGGTGGAAGGAATGGGAGAGAAGAGGAGTCTACGGTTGGTCACTCTTCAACATTGACGGAGAGTCAATGAGGTTGGATCAAGACATAAGCGTGGAAATGGGCTCTTGAGAGCCGACCGTATCCTTTCACTGATTTACTTTGCTTCGAAATTGCATACTTGAATTGAATGGTTTTGCTTATGTGATCTTAATTGCTATTGTGATAGTTGCTCACTGAGCTTTAGCTCACCCCGTTCCTTTTGTTTTCCTTACAGGAATATGACTCTTTTGGAATGAATTTTGATAAATGGTTGCCAAATGAACTAGATGAATGACTCTTTTGTATTGTATATAAAATGGGACCCTAAATGTATCATTAGGGCCGTTTTCACTTTTGTTTTGGCAAACCATATATGTAGTGACTTTTGTATCACTTTTAAATGTCATTTTTGGTTTGTAAAGGCTAAATGTTTTGTGGTTTATGTAATTCGATGTTTGGTTGGGTTCGGACGAGTCGGTTACTATTCATGGCCGACTCCGGATTTTGTTTCTTTTATTTTGGGTTATTTTGCCCTTTTGCCTTATTTGCGCGCGTTATAAGTTCCGGAACGTGAAAGATCGCTCTATACTGCACCGTTAGTCCTGGCGAGAGCTGGGCAGGCAGTCCGCTAACCTCTTTGGTTCGCCTTAGGGGAAAGTGGGGCTGTCACAAGTATACCCACAAATCACAAGCTATCAAACACCCTTAATATACAACCAATTTGTAGCTCCAAAAGTAACTCTAATCATGTCCAAATTAGAAACCGTAAACCTGAAATTTATGCATCAAAGCTGAAATTTCTTTAAGCAAAGTGAAATAACACATAAACACTAGATTTTGCACATGTCAAAGCTAGAAAATCCTAACTAACCTTCAAGCTTCATATTTGGACAGAAAATTCATGATAAAACTGAAAATTTCCATAATATCACTTCCAACCATGAAATTTTGCATAAAACTACCAAAGTTGCCTCCATAAGACACTAATTTGCAATTATCTGAAATAGAGAAAGATTCTTAGCATAAATACCTTAAACCTTAGGCAAAGAGGCTATCCACACCTTTCTCTTCCCAAATCATTCCATAGGAACCCTCAAGCTTCCTTAGAGAACAACTTCTATGGAGTATTTTGCAAGACCATCGGTGAAATCTCAAAGTTTAGGCAAGAAATTGAAGTGGAAGATGAAGCTATCTATCTCTCTTTTGCTCTACAAAGTTTCGGCCAAGACAGGGCAAGAATGAAGAAGATTTGGGTCAATTTTGATTGTGGTAAAGTTAAATAAGAGTTGGTCAAGTCCAACTTCCAATGGATTCGCGACACGTGGCACCTTAGATGTCTCAAGCTTATCTTCTTTCTCCCAATGGTTAATATATCTAGCTAACCTCTAATAATCTCCTAGCACCTTGTAAAATAATATCTCTTAACACAAACTTCAACTAGTGGTAAAAATTTTATCGCACTAACCGCACTAGTGGGTCCCACGTCCAAGATACACTACTAATGTCACATAAACTAACTTATACTAGAAAAATTATTTTAAAACTATAATTACTTATAAAATCTCTGGAAAAATTAATATAATAGGTATAATGAAGAAAATGCATGTGAGAGAATAAAATAACATAATATAAAATACGGGAAATTTACGGGTCCTCACACTAGAACTGAGAGTTTTCATTTTATTTGGGATTGTACTTTATTTTGAGATAGAAATGAATGTAAGTATATGTTTCAAGTTTGGGATTTGATATTTCACTTTTCCTCGAGGTTATATCTTATTGTGGTTTGAAGAGAGTGAACGAGTCCTGGCGAGAGTTGGGCAGGCGGTCCACCGAACCCTTTGGTTCGCCTTAGGGGAAGGTGGGGCTGTCACTTCAGGCGTTCGAAACTTCTAACAAAGACTTACTCAACACACCTTCGAACGCAATTTTGGATGCTGAGCAATTGGATCGAACGTCTGACAAGATGTTAGATGCAGGATCGAACATCTGGCAGCTCTAAGGGCTAGTTTTTCAATAGCAAATTTTCACTATCTACAAATACCATCAAGTATTAAAATATGAAAAACTTTTGCCTACATGAGATACAAGCTTTCAATAGTGATTTTTGGATAGAAAAATCTTTAAATATTATATAGATGTAGGGAAAGTTCTTGGATTTGTAAGGTTTCTCATTAAGGAGGAGTAAAATCTTGAAAAAGATGAACCTCACTTGTAAGTGATTTTTATTGTTAGGGTGAGCATTCAATTGTAGTTTAGAGAGAATTAACTAGAGAGAGTTGCAAAATCTCTTGACTCAACTAGAGTTGGGATAGTTTGTGATGACCCCACCTCCCTCTAGGGCATACCCAAGGATTTGGCAGACCGCCTGCCCAACTCTTGTCAGGACTCACTCACTAACATTCTTGAAATAGCCTTTCAAGTCTCGAAATTAACATAAAAGTTTCATTTCCAACCAACAATTCAAACTTAATTTACAATCCAAAAGTAAAACATACGATTACATTCTAAAGATTCCAAATACATCTCATCTACAAAGATACAAGTACAAGAGATTATATACACTAGTTTACGCCTACTTGCTTCGGGCTCCACCCCTATAAGGAAAACAAACTAATGGAATGAGCTAAAGTTCAGTGAGGTTCCCAAATAAGCATTCAAGCAGGCATATGCAGAAACATTTACATTTAGCACTTTGCACACTTGGCACAGTAATAAGCAGTCATTCAAGAATCAATCATTCATTCATTGAAAGGATACGTGCTCACTTGGAGCCATTTATTCATTCATTCACCAACCATTTTCCTTATCCCTCCGATATTAGCAAACAGTAATAAGTAGTCATTCAAGAATCAATCATTCATTCATTGAAAGGATACGTGCTCACTTGGAGCCATTCATTCATTCATTCGCCAACCATTTTCCTTAGCACTTTGCACACTTGGCACAGTAATAAGCAGTCATTCAAGAATCAATCATTCATTCATTGAAAGGATACGTGCTCACTTGGAGCCATTCATTCATTCATTCGCCAACCATTTTCCTTATCCCTTCGCTATTAGAAAACATTTGCAAGTGAAAACTCTTTTAGTATTCATGTCATTCATTTTTATTGCATTGAATTCACTGGTCAGTTCTCCACCAGACTTCGTGGTAATACTCGAGTATACCAAACATTGTCCCAGGGTTACCAGCTGGCCGATGAGTCCGCTTTTGGCTCGAGTAGATAGGCAACGAAGGGCAAGGGCCCAATTCAGCCAAAAGGCTTACATTCATGCACAAGTAGCATTCAATCATTGAAAATTCACTTTTGCGTGGGTCGAGTGCGATAAAGTACACATTCGCCCATCAAAATCCATTTAGCAAAATCATTGGAAAGCATTTAATATTTAGACAACATTCACAACATTCCACATAGTCATTTAGAGCATACATATGCAAAGAACACTCACCAATGATTAGTGTTTAGCAAAATTAGGCTGAGGCCTAGCTTCTTGGCTGGATTCTAAATCTGTGATCAAATATTGAATAACAAAATACAATCAAGTAGGGTTTCTAAATATCCAACTCTCACTTGCGAATATCACAAGGAGATCATGTGAATAGAACTTATATACATAGATTTCATGACTTACTAACCCCAGGCAAAATACATGCATGCTTGCCTTTGTTTTAGAAAGAAAACGATCGAAACTTTTAAGTTTAAAATGTATACGCAACTAAAAATCATGTTTTAAAATGGTCATTACTTTTGTGAGAACCCTGAAAATAGACATATAAATATCAGTGCATATTTTATTTACATTTTAATTCTTTAATAAATTTTAGCACTAAGTCCAATTGTTTTTAAATAAGTACGTAGAAATAAACGTTAGGTGCAAATTAAAAGAATTGTGCCAAACTACTAAACTTCTTAGTTTGTTACATTAACTTCATGTTTATATGGTAAACTATTTCGTTGATCTAATAATTAATTTCTTTGAATTATAGTATTGTAATTAATTGTTTTGAATTAAAAGTGCAAAGATAAATTCTATGTAATAAATAATATAATTGTGCCAATATTGAATTATTCGGTTTGCCATACTAAATTAATATTTCTTGAGTTGGATTAATTCTATTACTTTAAAAAAAAACAAATCCTTTGAATTCCGATAACTAATCTTAAGCGTTAATAATGATTAAGTTAATAAATGTTGATATATATGGATAAACGAATATTAAGAATGTCAAATCTTCTTATTAAGGTCAAACTTGATTTTAATAGGCTAATTATATAAACAAGAATGTTTGCATTAAGGGAAGCTTAATACTAATCTGTAATCAATAAATTCTAGATGAAATATCACAATTTCTCTAACCATGTTTAGGACATAAAATTTCGGCAACCAAAGTATTGCTTGATTAGTGATTCTATTAGGCGTTCTTTTCTCTTAGGGGCAATTTTTGGAACTAAGACTAAACCAAGGACTTAAGTGGCTAATTAGAGAAGTAGTGAAAAGACTAATCTACCCCTCAATGTTACACAATCATCCACGGACATAACCATTCCCCGCTCAACCAAACAGCTCCCCGGACACCATGATCACAGCCACCCAAGCTGGCCAACCGCAGCTCCACCGCCAAGCCTAACCAACCGGCACCTTCACCACTGCCACACACCATCCCTGCCGACACTCAACCACCTCAAACCCGCAGCACCACTTCACAATCTTATACGCTGCCTCCTCATTTGGCCAGTGAGAAACTTACCCAATTCAATACTCAAACATCTTATACACTCAACCGAGCACCATTTCCCCTCCTCTGCACCACTACACCTCAGACCACAACCACAAGCCGCATCCCACTTCACATTGCATCGTGAGTATCGACCGAGAGGAGAGGGAGTTACCTACTGTAACCGAGAGCAAGAAGAAAAGAAATCCCTGGGCAGAAAATTTCCTGTTCTGTCCGCAAGCTGAGGGAGGAAGCCGGGAGACCACCGCGTGAGAACATTTGACCTACACCTTTCCCTCTTCCAGCCGTGGTCATTTTCGACTTCAACCAAGCCGCACCTCAGCAGCTCCAGTCGAAACTTTACAGCTACCAAAACCAGAACCAAAACCGTGCGTGTGAGCCGAGAAGTGGATAGGAATTTCATACTCCTTGTGCGTGGGCTTAGCTGGTTTCTGAGGTAAATTTTTGGGTTAAATTTAAGTCTAGTATCAGTAGATGAAGTTATATCAGATCATGCTTGCGTTGTTTTTGTTGTCAAAAAAAAAAAAAATGAATGAGAAATCTGTTTTGGGAAGAATTGATTTTGCCGTGAGCTTGAATCAGAAATGCAGACTTGATCACTGCTCAATCGAAGTAATCTGAGCTCATATATACGGTTGCTTAGCTCTAAACATGATGCTCAAGGTCATGCATGTCAACCTAATTGCTCGGATGATGAACTTTAGATATTAGAAAAATTTTCTGTTTCGGATTAAATGTCACTGCCGAGGACTGAATTGAATACTGCAACTTTGATATGCTAAGCAGCCATAAACCGAGCTTGTGTTGGGATTTAATGAACTAACTACTAGCTAATGAAACCGCGTACCACTTTGCATGTTCATGTTAGACCCTCGGATGGTGAAATTAGGAAGAAAGAAATTCTGGTTTGATGTTAACATTCTGCCGAGCATGACTAAGGATTGATTTACTTATTTAGCTTAATTTTTATGAGTTGTGGTTATTATCTTAACTAGCTAAGGGATGATAAAATGCTTAAGGGCCTGCACACTGAGTTACATTATTGGATAATAAAGCTAGGAACTTGGAAAAATTCTGGATTGGTGAATTGGATTGCAACTGAAATTTCCGAGGCCTAGAATTGAATCTTTAGTTCTCAATCTAGGATTATGGGGCTTTTATGAGTTAATGTATATGATTAACCAGTTAACAACATGTTAATAGAAGTTGCATAAGGTTTTGTAGCCTGGCTAACCAGGAAAATAAAAATGAAAACAGAAAATTATTTCACGAACTACCATCCGAATTCAGTAGACAAAATTCTGGATTTGTGTGATGATTTCGGTTATAGTATGAATCTGGTTTTGAAGTGGAAATTTTTAATAACTAGCTAAGTGTTTACATGCCAGATTTGAGTACCTAACACCCTATTTAAACCAAAAGAAAATTTGATCTAAAGTATCTTAGTTGCTGGAAAATTTTGGAAGCCGAAGGGTGAGTTGGATCCTTAGCTTGGTTTTTAAATTTTCCCTGAATATTGATGGATGGGAATGTCTGGAAATTGTTGCCTTTGAGTTCTATAAGAAATGTATGGATGGTTTGAATAAAAACATTTTGGTGTTAAAAGAGAAAAAGGAGTTTTTCATAAGTGAAAAATGACATCTCAGATTTTCGGATGTTCCTGACCAGTTTCAGTAAAATGCTTATATCTTGGTGTAGAAAAATCCGTTTAAGGTGCCGTCAGTGGCGTTTGAAACTAGAAGCATAGGCCTTTGTTCTGTGAAAATTTCGTATTTTTCCTTCATGCGGACTGCTATCTGTGAACCCTCAAAGTAGACTGTTTTGTACGAATGTCCTGTTTCCTCGTGAAAATGAATTTGGATTTGGATTGAGATTTTAGTTTACTTGTGGTTTAAATTCTTGACTAAATTGTGGTTGGGAGTGATTGATGTTGTTCAGGGCTAATGATTGATGAAGCCCTTGGCCATTGAAATGATTTTATAAAGTATTATTGAATGATGGAAATTGATTGCTGGAATGTCTTGGGGCTTTACTTTTATTTCTATTTGCTTATGATGGGTTTTGCTGAAACCAAGTGCTAATGATTGATGAAGCCTTGGTTGATCACTTTATTTTATTCAGAAATGCATTTGTTGAAATCTAGGGCTAATGATTGACGAAGCTCTAGTAATTTGCTATGTGATTATTTGCCATATTTTGATCCATATTATGATTTCGAAACGGAATCGGAGCTGTGGAAGTTGTATCGACCTTGCGAACTCGAGTAATCGTGATCAAATTAATCAAGAATATTTTTCCAGCTAGTACTATATTATAAAACTCCATATCTAGTGTTTTGCCTACAACTTTCCAACTCGATAATTTCCTTTAGCTCAAACTAGCCTTGATAGCTATAGTAAATAAGTTCTATAGCTTTTGGAAACTCTAAGTCTGATTTTAATTATTTTTCTTTCTTTAAGCTTTGCACTTGGATAGTTAACTATAGGAAAAGTTCCAAAATACGAGTTTTACTAATCTTAGTGAAAAGCTTGGGAAACTTGCTCGGCAAGAAACCCTATTTTAGGAAAAATAGTTCTTAAGGATAATTTTTGCAAAAGCCGTAACTTTAAAGAAATGTTCAAAGTAACTTCCTAACGTGGATATTAAGAAGTTTGTCGACTTATTTCAAGAAAATAATATTAGTTACCCTTTTATAAGGATAAGTATCTTAAGGAAAACTATAATAAACATTTCTTCTATTTTTGTCAAGTTTTAACCTAAGGGACTCTTGATTCTTCTAAGAAAAGTAGACTAGTAGTATATTAAATATACCTCGATGTCTATAAGCTTAAAAGCTGAGTAGAAACTTATAGTTTCAAATTTTGGTTTTTAGGATATTGCGAGGACGCGGAATTCGATTCCCAACTTGATATCTGAACACCACTCTTGGTGAGTGTCCTTGCCTGTTCTTTTCCTACTTGAATTAAGTGCTTTCTTGACTTGCTATGTGATAAACTGCAAAGAAATGAGTTTTGATCCATCGAAGTGAGCAGTGTGTACTTTATCGCACTAGCCGTTCGAGTGGTGACATGTGTGAATCATTTTTTAAATGAATCCTTGAATCTAAATGTAGTGAGTCGTTGGGTGAATCCCTCGACATCTGAATCGATCTACAAAAACCTTGAATCTAAATGTAGTGAGTCGTTGGGTGAATCCCTCGACATCTGAATCGATCTACAAAAACCTTGAATCTAAATGTAGTGAGTCGTTGGGTGAATCCCTCGACATCTGAATCGATCTACAATAAAGTCGATAGGTGAATCCTTCGACAAAATTTTATTACGGGTATATCTCGAGTATACTGCGTCGGTAGATGAAGTTTGGGCCCAAAGCGGAGGTATGAACGGTGACGGGTTAGGATTAAAATGAGTGGATCTACATGGATATTAGGTAGTGAAAGTTGACGGAGGGTCAACTACGACGAATGGTGATCAAGCGGGGGAAAACGGCTCCTGAGAGCCCTGTATCCTACCTTGTGCTGTTATACGCTTTCCTACTTGTTCAATTTGTTTAAATTGTTACTCACTGTTTGATTTAAGTGATTGCATGTTTTGGGGCACCACTGAGCTTTAGCTCACCCCACGTTTATTGTTTTCCTTAACAGGTTCTGGAAGTTGATAGCTGGAATACTTGCTTATATTTCCCTCCTTGAATGTACTGAATACTATGACTTATGTTGTCGGCTGTATTGTGTTTGATTCGGATAATGTACTTTTTATTTTGGATTGCCACTTGAAGCTGGAAAATGTGTAAACCCTAGTTCGATATTTGGTTGTATGGTTTTATATGTATTTGGGATTGTGCGACCCTATTCCTTGGTTGTAATGCGTGAGAAGTTTAAGAGCAGTAGGTTGGAAATTTTAATTACTGTTATCTGTGTAGTTAGTGTGGTTTCGTGATGAGACTATTCGAGGAAATTGTTTTGTAATAGATTAGATTTTTATTCGAAAGGATTTGGGTTAGAATGCTTGCGTGAGTCCTGGCGAGAGCTGGGCAGACGGCCCGCCAACCCTTTGGTTCGCCTCAGGGGGAAGTGGGGTCGTCACAACTTTCACCTTGCAAAATATATAATTTTGGCAAAATTTCAGCTTACATATCACCTCCAAGGTTAACTCAAACATTCCTAAACAAGTGAAGTCCAAATCGATTACAATGTACACCTCCATGTCCACTTTTACTCACTTATCCTTCAAGCAATGAAATGGACAACAATTCCCCTGTTCTTCCTTAAATTTTTGCTCCAATTTTTCAAGCTAAGCTTTATGGCAAAACAGCCCAAATCAACTCCACAACTCATAAGAAAAAAGGGGTTCTTGCACTAGACTACAAAACCAACTAATTTAGGGTTATCTCTAGCATACAAACATAATACGTCTAAGCTGGAAAATTAAACCCTAGGCTGGAAATTTACAAACTAAAGCTAGAAAATTATAATTCAAGGCTGAAAATTTTGATTGAAAGCTGGAAATCCCTACACCCAAGTTAAAAATCATATTTCAAAGCTTACCATGTTATATCAAAGCTAGAAAGTCCCATGTGAAAGCTGAAAAACCCATATACATAATAAATTCATGATCCAAGTATGAAATGGAGTGCAAGTAATCGAGAAAGTTAGATTTAAAAATCAGAAAATGCTTCCAAGACCCTTCCAAGTTTTTGTCATTTCGTAAGAAAAATTCCAGCTTTTGTAACGCTCTTTGAAAGTCATAACTTGAATTTTGTAAGTCCCAAAATCATAAATCTTATATCGTTAGAAAATAAACTCAAAATACTACAATTCTCTAGAAGACACCTTCATAAAATTCAGCCCATAAATTAGTCAAATCTCAGCCTCAATTCACTGCTTTACTAAGTGCAAACACAGGACAATTTTGGATTTTCAACCCACTTTGAAATTTTGCTGGTATTTATAGAAAGTGAACCAACCCTTGAATTTTACATGGTTAAAAGAGCTATGAGTCTAGTTTCAAATGCAATAAACAAAACTCAATTCGGATTTTTCTACACCAAGATATAACAGATTTCCCAAAACTGCTCAAAGTCTCCTGTGGGAAATATTTTCAGCAGCACTTCCCCTTATTTTCCCTAATTTCCTGCCATTTTCAAGGCTTCATTCTCACTACAAAACAGTCTCAAATCAAGCATATACATACCAGGCCACGAACTCACTAAATCAAGCACATACATAGCATTTAACCATCACAACTCCATGTATATATAGAACTTCAAGTAACTACATCAAGGCTGGAAATTTCACCAAACGTAAAAATACCATGATAGCTATCATAAAAGTCATGCCTTTTACCTTATAAAGTATCATCCATCAAGTAGATACAAAGACAAGTGGAAAAGATAAGGTGGCTATCAAGTTTACCTCTTAAGTCCCACAAAACAATGCTGGAAAATCACAACACAACCTGAAAATCATGAAATCCACCATACAAATCCTTCCTTTAGCTTCTATAACATCATATATCAAAAAAACTCAAAAATAAGGGAGGATTTCAAGCAAAGTTCTGCTCTTTACCTCCAAAACTTAGATGGACAGCCAAGCAAGAAGTACTCAAGGGTTTCTTCCTCCAAAACTTCTCCAAGAGCTTTCCCTCAAGATTATCTCAAGGTTGATTGGAGTGGATTAGGGTTGATCTTGGTTTTTTTTTCCCATGATTCAAGCAAGAGATCAAGGCTGAAAATGGAGTATTTTTCTCTTCTTCTCCTCTCAAATTTTGTCCATCATGGAAGGCAAAGGAAGAAAATGGTGATTGACTTGAGTTGGATAAGTTTTAAGCTTAATCTTGGTCAAGGTCTTGGTCAAGATTGGCTTGGTGTTTGACAAGTGGCACAAATCCAAGTGAAGTCTATCTAATTGTCTCTCTTAAGCACTCAAATATCTATGACTCCTCCAATCATCTCTTAACACCTTTTGTCACATAATTCCTTTTTCACAAAACTCCTTCTAATCCTCCAAATTTATTGCACGCACCTGACTAATCGGTCACACTAGTATTATGCACTATGAGACTTAACATGTATCAAATGAAACATGCACCAAGTAAGAAAATGGGTCAAAATCATGATTCAACTAATAAAACAACCAAGAATTCAAGCCAAGTAAATGAAATCAAAGAAAATATGTAACTAACTATCGGGTCACAACACAACTTGTAAACTTCTAAAAGTGAGCAAAAATGAACAAAACCTTTTTTTTTCTTGGTCAAATCTAGGATTTGAAATCTCTTGTATTAAAATTTATTTCTTGCCATAAATATCTCGTGCCACAAAACGTTAGGCAATCAATTAAAAGAAGCAATAAGATACAACCATCCGTTATCATTCACTATATATACAAGCAAGTAAGCTGAAATGAAAGGTACGAAAATTTTGGATCCTCACATAGTTAGTGTGAATGAGGGGTGAACTCTTCTTTTTCACAACTTAGTTTCAACAATTGGAAGAAAACGTTGATTGATTCAACTTCAAGTTTGGGAGGAAGCTGAGAATTTGTTTAGTTTGCAATCCTTTCACCTTATTGTTTTCTTTGTGTGGCTTCTGTGACGCCCCCACTTCTCCCTAAGGCGAACCAAAGGGTATCGGCGGAACGCCTGTCCAGCTCTCGCCAGAACTCAGTACAATTCCAGTTCAAAATTAAAGTACAATACTAACAATGAAATCGGAATAAAGGCATGAAGTCATTTCCATACATAAATATTCAATCTTATATCACAAGTTCAAGATACATCCACTTTTCAAAATATACAACTTCCCAAAAAGGATGTCTAGACAAAATACATTCCAAAATTCAAGGCCAAAGAGCCATCAAATAGGCTTTTCCATAAACTCTTCCAATTCAGCTCCTGTTAAGGAAAACAAATCTAACGGGGTGAGCGGATGCTCGTGAGGCCAAGAAACATACAAAACACATAGTTCCAGTAGCAATGGCATTTAAGTAAGAATTGAAGCTGTAACATTCAAGCAATTCACAATTTTCAATTAAACATATTCAATGAGGATACAGGAGCTCTCAGGAGCTAAGTACCACTTGCTTCGCCAAACCTCGATCGAATACCTTCCCGCGATGACACTCCGTCAACCGGGTCGGCATTTAAGTCCGTAGAACTCCACTTACTTCACAGTTCTGTCCACCATACACCGCACCGGGCCCGAACTTCTATAAAAGGCACTACTACACGAGTAGGCTAAGCAAGATCTCTCAATAGATCAAATTTACATTTATCTCATGATTCACCAAGCTTCTCAACCAAGCCCTTGCTGGCTCGAGTCGCAAGGTCGGCCAATTGAGAGTTAGGCGTCCCCCAGTTCAGTTATAAGTCGAGAAGATTCACTCCAACGACATGCAAATAGTTCAAACACATTTCAGTTACAAGCAGTTCAGTTCAGTTGTTCAATCAGTTAAAAGAGAACGTGATGCGAATGAGCAAGCTTCCAAGGGCGGATTGGGTTAGATTGATTAGCTCATGTTGAGCCTAGTGTCGGCCATGTGGGCCTTAGGTCCAATAGTACTTTAGTTAGTTAATTAGATAGTCCTTCCGCTGAGTCATTGTTTACATAGAGTTTTTTTGCGATATTATTAATAAAATTCCAGAATTTCGTCTTCCGTTAAGGCAAATTCCTCTAGCTTGTGAAAGCTAAGTTAAACATTCTAGCGTGGCTCCTAGGTTGTTTATTGACTTATTAATGAAGCACACACACATGATTGTGGCGCCCTCTACCGTTGAATCCGTTCTTGAGTGGTCCAAGTTTGGGTTCAATTCCATCCATTACTCAGCGTGTCCTCTACGGTCTAATCTTTGCTTCCGCGTTCACATCAGAACGAGTGCGATAAAGTACACACTCGACTCAACAGTTGTAAACCATTCAGTCTATAAGAAGCAATTCACATAATTGCAACAAATCATGCACTTGACACTCACCAATCAAAATAGGGAGTAAGTGCTCAAACAACTTTTAGGCGTCCACTTCGAGATCCTCTTGAAGGTCCCCTTGAGCGCCTGAGCAAATAATAATTGACTATCACACACTATTACTTACAAACCCCTTTGCTAACAAGGAAGATTGTACACTTGTACAATACTAAGAAAATGTCACGAAAAAGAGCCTTAATTATTCGTAAATCGAGGCTCAAGAGTAGGGTTTAATAACACAAAGAAAATTGATTTCCTTCATGAAATCAATTTTAAAATAGTCAATCAATCTCAAAGGATAGCGAAGAGTTTTCCAAAAACTCATTTCCCATCGAGTCGGAAAATTTCAGTTTTGCACGTCTAATTTAGAAAAATCAGAACTTGCACTCAATAGGTCCAAAATTGGAAAAATTTATACCGTTGGAATCTTGGTTCAAAACACTAAAAGTTCCTAGAAGAACTTTTCCAAGATTCAAAATGGAAGACATTCAAATTTCAGCACAAGATGGCTGATTTAAGCATACCAAACAGTTCCAGTCTTGTTTTTCAGCAAACTTTGGAAATTCAACAAAATTCACAGAAAGTGAACTGGCCTCTAAAATTCGTACCACAATAAGAGTTCCTAAAAAAGTTTCAAACAGGCCAAACAGAACTAAATTCGAAGTCTTGAGTATCAAAATATAGCAGTCCAAAGTCGGCTGGAATTTGAGTACACGTCAGGAATTTTCCAGATTTGAAAAGCAAACTTTGGGACATCATTTGGGTATCAAAATGGTCTTAGAATAACACCAAATTTGGTACAATTCAACTTCCATATGAGGACTACTCCTCTATCAAATTTCATGTAAAAACTCGTATGGGAATGTAGTTAACAAAACTATCAAATTTCAAGAAATTTCCAAGACAAATCTGTCTTCTTGTTTTCTTTCCCTTTTCAAACACTTTGCACCATGAAATCAGTCCCATTTTGGTTCATTTGTGAAACCAAGGTCCAAGAAACATTTCATAAGCAATTGATAGTTGGTTGACATAAAAAATTAAAAATAAAACATTTCACCAACAACTAACCCAGTCGTCCAGCAAAAAGAAGGGTTTTTCAGTTTTGTCGCAGTTTCGAAATTGGACCATATCTCACTCAATACAACTTGGAATTGCCAATGGTTGGTGGCGACGAAAACTAGAATCATAAGGATATATTCCATCAGAGCAAATTGTTTTCAAAATCGTATCATAAGTGAGAGAAAATAGAGCTATAAAATGCAGCTTCTACCTTTCTCTCGGATAGGCCATTAGAACAGGTCAGTAAATTTGCGGACTCACTACGGCTCACTCATTTCGAACTAGAAAGTGAATTTTATACCTTTGGAAAGCTACAAATGTCTAGTTTCAAATGCCACAAATGGGACTCGATTTTGATGTCTGTAAAAATAGATATGTTCGATCAAAGAGACACTGTTCAAGCTGCCAGAACACATTTTCCAGGTTTCTTCACATTTCGAAATTTCAAGTTTTACTCAACCAATTCAAATGATTTTTGATAGAAACTTTCTACACACCATATACAACATATATACATCAGATTCACAGTTATTTGAGCATCAAAAATTTGAAATAAAGGCATGACAATAACAGGACATATTTCGGCCAGCATCCATGCGCAATTTTTCCTTCATCTTTCCTTCATTTTCTATCCATAATCAATTCATCTAAACACATAACAACCACAATCAAGCATTTACACCTCAAGCCCACTACCTAGAGGTCACCACAAGACCATTAGCCTAACATTAAAAGCAAGAAAAATAAATTCCTCAAGTCCTCTAGCCTAATCCATGTGTAGGGTTCAAACCCTTGCTATTTAAGCTCCAACTTTGAAGAAAAATGGAAAGATTAGAGGAGTTAATGGATACCTCTTGAGCTCTTGAAAAACCAGAAATTTTGGACCAAAAATCTCCCAAGAAAAATCGCAAGAAGGTGTCTTCCTCCAAGCTCAAGTGAATCTTCAAGTGATATGTAAGTTGTGTGAAAAATTTGAGGTGAAATGAAAGCAAAGATTGAAGTGAAATGAAGAGAGCTCTTCTTCTTCTTCCTTGGAGTGTTTCGGCCATCTGTGAGAGGTGAGGAGAGAGAGTATGGCTGATGAATGAAGCTTCTTGGAGAAGCTTGAGTGTTTTGTGGTTAAAATTTGAGCAAAAGTCAACTATGAATAGTACTCGCGGGCGAAGGTTTCGTATTCATTTTCTCTCGGGTTTGTTTCACTTGTGTACTAAACCTCCAATGTAATTCTTTTAACACTATAATTATTCACTCTTAGTAGTTTGGTATAAATCTTAAATTTTCACTTAGCCATTTTGACGTGAAATGCGCGAACTTCCAATTCGCGCGTGATAAAGCAAAACTTAAAAGAAATTCTCGTAACGATAATATAACTAACTAATACTAGGGTAAATAATCATAAAAATAACTATTTTATAAATAAAAACATGAGTCCTCACAGCTTCATTTGCTTATATTTTTATTATTGTGTTTGGTTGAGTGTTTGTTTACTTAAACTATTTTGATTGAATTGGCGAAAATTTTGCCTTGCTTTATTTTTTACCAACCTAATTCATCCTCCTCTTAGGTTGCTTTGAGCCTTACACCTTTTATTAATGGGCAAATATTCTTCATCTATTAACTATTCATGTTATTGATTTCAAGTGAACTAAAATTCATAACTTGCGCCCTTATCAATGCCCTCTTTTTGGTTGAATTCTACTATGCTCAAAAAAGAAGGTTCTGAACATTTTTTTTTCTAAATGTACATGGCTTCCAATGAACTTTATGCAGCTTTTGAAAGCAAACAGACTTGACAATGAAGATGGAAAAGGTTCTAAATGATGTTTAGTGAGTTTATATAGCGATTTCTATTAATAAAAAATGAACGAAAATGAAGATTGGGTGAAGTATGTGTGTGAGTGTGTTGGTACATGAGTGAGAAGAAAAGAAGTAAAGAAAGAATAAGGCCCATGTTTTATATTTAAATTTGCGTGACTCAAATACGCAGATTGGATTGGCAGGCGTAACCCACGGATTTGGTTTGCATATTCAAATCGATGCTCCAAAACCCAATTCATGGGTCATGTGATTCGCAGTGATTCATGGGCTTGACTTGTCGATCCGACCCACATTTCAATTTGGCGTGAAAGTTTATCGAAGCGTCATCTGCGAGTGGATTCATGGTTTGGTCTGCGGATCTGTGAGAACCCGAAAATTTTCTTATTTATCGAATATTACAAGTTTACTTAAATATTTATTTACTCATTTTCTCCGAATTATTTATTTCGACCATTTACAGATCCATTTATATGGAACAACACCTCTTTTAAATTTTACAGCGTTTTGTTAGAAAATTCAATTTTCAAAAATTTGTTTAGTTCGGAATAATGAGTACATGTTTTTTGAGGCTATACTTGAATCGGGAGTGTATTAATATTGGAGAATTAAGAATGATCAATAGTATATAAAGAAAAGTTAATTGAGGAATTAAAGGTGAATGAGTTCTAAGTAAGTGTATACCGCTTGCGCATCGATAATTTTCCGAAAGACGCGCTGATACAAATTTATTGGAGATTTGAGGAAATAATACAAGACTCATGTGAAGACTCACAAAATTCATCTATTTTAAACTCCTAATTCAAGCTCATTTAATTATTTATTTGGCCAATTGCCCTGAATATTATTTTCTAACCTCTTTAGACTTAAATACATGGATTTATAGCTTCGTTATATTTTTAAAGTGACTCGTTTTAAAATTTAATTTTTGGAAGCTCGTTAATTGAAATTAGTGAATACGCGTTTGGAGTCAATAATCGATTCGAGAATACAATGAGATTGAAAAATTAGAGATTTGCAGGATGGACTTAAAATAGGTATTTTTATGTTTAAATACTCCAGGGAAAGTTATTAGTACTATCGATATAAGAAATTCTTGGAGGTTTCGCTTTATCGCGCTTAAATTGGAAATACAAGTTTTCACACGCGCGATTTAATTGAGGGACTTTAGACCCTTATTTTGGGACGATTAAGAGTGAATAATATTTATATGAATATAAGTGCATTAGAGGTTTAGTGCACTAGTGATATAAATTCGAGAGGAATCGAGCACAAAACGCGCGCGTACACGCGCGAAGAAGAGTTGACTTTGGGGCAATTGTGGACCACACATTTAAAGCTTCCTTTGGAAGCTACTTTTGGACAAACACTCCCTCACTTTTCTTTCTCATTGGCCGGCCATCAAGAGCAAGAAAACAGCCAAGAGTTCTTCCATTTTTCTTCTCCACTCCTTCACCAAATCTCCTCCAATTCCTTCCAAATTTCACACACACTTAGCTCAATACTTGGAGATCATTTTAAGCTGCAAAAAGGGGGAGCTTTTCACGGTTTTTCTTGGCCAAGAGGGGACCAAAAAATTCTGCCTTTGTTCATCACACAAGTAGGTAACGATCCGACCATCAAATTTTGGTTTATGGAAGTAGAATTACACGTATAAACTCTTGCATGCATGTGGGTAGTCTTGTTTATGATGGATTTTTGTTTGATGGGCTCTATGAACTCCCACCTTTGATGGAAGGACTGATTTGGTGATTGATGATGAAAATAATGTTGGTTTAGTGCTTATTATACTAGAAATGAGTGATGCTATGAGTAAAAACTCAAATGAGGTGCAATGGGAAAAAGTGACCATTTTGCCCCTGGTTTGTTCGACCACTTTTGTGCAAAATTTTGAGGTTCTAATGGCTTTTTTATATTGTTTACATGTTATATTGATTGTGTAAAAAGTTTCATGGAAAAATAAAATGATTTGATTGGTTAAATGAAGTGATTTCCAAAGTTTAGAAAACTGGAAAATGATTCCCGTCACTACCTAGACAGTCATCTTGTTTCGGCTATAATTCATCGCTCCGATGTCCGAATCGAGTTCCGTTTGTGGCACCTAAAACTAGACATTCCCAGATTTCATTTGGTATAAAATGCACATTCTGGTTCCTCTCGAGTGAGCCAAACCATTCGTTTAAAAATTGCTGTCCTGTTTCGTTTGTCACTGGGAGGCAGATTATGAACTGCGATTTGATGCTCACGTATGAGCTGGTTATGGACAGATTTTGAAAATGGTTTCTTCTGAGAAAATATATCTTTATGAGTCTATTTTCAAACGCCACAAACCATGCTCAATTCTGAGTTGAATTGAGTGATTTATGATCGAAATTCAAAACTGACTTTGTGAACGAAAACAGTGTTTTGGATAGATTTGAAACTAACTATGGTTTGGGACTTGTTATCCGAAGCTTCTTAGTGTAAATCATCTATCGAATGTACCTTGAACACATTTTGGACATTTCCTACTGGAATGAACCATGTTTAAGATGTCCCTTGACCAAATGTTTGGAAATGGCAAAACGGAAGTTCAAAGGCAGCTTAGCCTTAGAATTTCTTGTGATTTCAACAGTTTTGTTAACCCACTTTCTGTGATTATTTCTCCATGAAATTTGGTAGAGGAACAACCCTTATATGGTAGTATTATACTGCTAATTTTGGTGTTATTCCGAGGCCGTTTCATGGTTCAACTAAATTTCCAAAGTTCATGACTTGATGTTGGAAAACCCTCGTTTAGCAAGGAAATTTGGGTAACTTTGAGCTACCATATCTTGGTGCTCGAAACTTAAATTCTCACTCCGCTTGTTTTTTTTTAAACCTTGTTTGTAACTCTAATTGAGTTCCAAATTTCAAAGGCTGGTTCGCAATGGGTGAATTTTTCCGAATTTCCAAAGTTGGCCAAAAACCAACCCCGAAAGCTGTCTTCATGTTCAAAACAGCAACTTTGAGCCAATTTTTGAATACTTTCCGTCTGGAATCATGGAAAATTGTATTCTATAAACTTTTAGTACCTTGGAAGAAGTTTCCAACGGTACCAAGTTTTCCAATTTTTGACTTGTAAAGCGTGAGATACGATTTTTCTAATGTATCGTATCAAAACTGAAATTTTTCGAATTCCAAGGAAATGGAGTTTTTCAAGTACTCCTTATTTCTTCGATATTACTTGAACGTTTTATACTTGATCTCCAAGATGAAAACTAAATATCTCTTGTACTTTGAAACCTCACTTGAGAGCCTCGATTTAGGATAATTTAGGCTTGTTTCACGAGACTTTCTAAGATTGTACTATGGTACGATCTTCTTTAATAGTAGGGGTTTGTGAATGATAGTCTATTATTATTTCCTCAGGCACACATGAGGACCTTCAAGAGGATCCCACAGTGAACGCCTAAAGCTCCGAGGGACATTTCTTCCTCATTACTTATATTGGTGAGTGTCAAGTGTATGAATACTTGATACAAATTTAAATGTTATGATTGTTTGGAGATTTTGAAATGGAGGCGAGTGTGTACTTTACCGCACTCGTTCTTATTTGAAATGAATGAATTATGAATGACTTAATTGAATAAAATGAGATGATTGAATGATTGAATGAAATGAAATGGTATGCTATGGCTGCATACGTCGTTGGAGTGAATCTCCTCGACTCTCAAATGTAAATGGGGGACGCCCAAACTCATAGGCCGACCTTGGACTCGAGCCGGCATGGGCTTGGTCGGGAACCTTGGCGAGCCATGAGATAATGAAGCTCGACCTAATGAGAGGTCTTGCTTGGCATACTCGTGAAGTATCGCCTTATAAATGTTTTGCGGGCCTGGGAGGTGCACGGTGGATGGAGGGAAGTAAGTGGTGATCTACGGAATGGAAATACCGACCCGGTTAACGGAGTGTCATCACGGGAAGGTATACGAAGGACATCGGCAGAGCAAGTGGAACTTAGCTCCTGAGAGCTACTATATCCTTGAATTGTTTCTGTTTACTTTTCCCACTCGAATTGTTATTTATTGCAATATTATTGTTGTATTTGTTAAATTGCGATTGTTAATTGAACAATGTGCTTGCATGTGTGTTCTTGGCCTCACAAGCGTTTTGTTCACCCTATAGATTTGTTTTCCTTAACAGGGTGGGACATGGGCTAAACTTGGAGAAACCCCTTTTGGTGTACTTCTGGCATAGGGTTTCTAATGTAATTTGGACTAGACCTCTTATTGATTGTACTTTTGGGAATCTAATGTATGATTTGGGTATTTGATGTACCTGGATGTTGTATATTTTGGGAACTTGATGAAAGGGTTGGATAATCATTATAAATATTGTTAAGTTTGGAAGTTTTCCGCACTATCTTACTTATCTAGTGTTGTTGAATAGTATTACATTAAGCTTGAACGAAAATTGCTTGAGTCCTGGCGAGAGTTGGACAGGCGTTCCGTGGATACCCTTTGGTTCGCCTTAGGGAGAAGAGGGGGCGTCACAGGATCTATCTAGAAACATGAGTTTGTATTGATCCATAGGTTAGATTTGTGGCATTGGTCTACATTTCAACTTACATTTTGTGTTTCTCTACATTACTTGTGCAGAATTTCTGGATTTACTATTTTTATAAGCAACTTCCTCATTTCCCCTAAAATGCTTTAGATCAATTTTTCACATAGTTTAACAATTCATGCACATTTAAAATGACCTAAACATGATTTCTAACTCTTCATAACGGATCAAATGTAATAAAACTACAAAATGAAGGGTTGAGTTATTTAATCTTTTTGTTCCTTGCCAAAGCTCAAAAAGTAACTTTTGCTTCATTTCTCAAACCCAACAAAGCAAATAAAACAAAACACATCAAAATGAAATAAAATAATATAAAACATTAGGTTGCCTCCCAACAAATGCATCTTCATAGTCGTTAGTTGACTATTCTCTTTGCTATCAAGGTGTATTTGCCAATAAATAATCTACTGACTTAGGATGTTATGAATCAATAAATTGTGGCTCAATCTTATGAGCCATATCTTCTATGAGGACTCAAGTTTTACTCTTAAAATAGTTATTTTTATAATTAATTACCCTAATATTAGTTAATTATATTATCGTTACATGAATCATTTTTAAATTTCGCTCTATCGCGCGCAAATCAGAGGTTCGCGTATTTCACGTCGAATCGACCAAGTGAAGATTTAAGAAATTTGTATTAGACTACTAAGAATGAATAATTATAGTGTCAAAGGAATTACATTTGAGAATTAGTGCACAAGTGCAACAAACAAGAGAGAAAAGTGGTGGTTCAGGACACTATTCGCGCACTATTCCTAGTTGACTTTTACATAGATTTTGGCCACAAATTCTTAAAGCTTCCAAGAGAAGCTTCACTCAACACAAAACCCTCACTCTTCTCTCTCTTGGAGCCGGCCGAAAATAGCAAAAGAAAAAGAGGAAGAAGCTCCACTCCATCTTGCTTCATCTTGCTTCCATTTCACTTCCAAATTTGCACCCAACTTCAAAACTACTTGGAGATTAACTTTAGCTTGGAGGAGGACAACATCTAGTGGAAATTCTTGGAGGTTTTTGTGGTGAAATTTCTGGTTTCTTCAAGGGCTAAGGAGGTAACCATCAACTCTTGCAATCTCTCTATTTTTCTTCAAGAATCAAGCTTAGATTTCATGGGTTTGACAACCCAAAGCATGAAATAGGTAGAGGACTTGAGGAAACCCATTTTATCTTGTTTTAACTCTAAGCTAGCGGACTTGATGAAGCCTTTAGGTAGCTTCCTTGAGGTGTAACTAGTTGATTGTAGTTGTTTACGTGTTATTTGAGATGAATACGGTTAGAAAGTGAAGGAAAAATCGAAGGAAAGTTGGAAGTGCAAGCTGGCCGAATCTGTCCTATGGTTATCTTGCTTGAATTTCGAATTGTTGTTGGTTGTTTGACTATGAAATTGGGTGATATATGTTGTATATTATGTGTGCAAAGTACCTTGTGAAAATTATTTCATTTGGTTGAACAAAACTTGGATTTTCAAAATTGAAAGAAACCTGGAAATGGTAATCTGGGCACCCGAACAGTACCACTTTGCTTGAACATATCTCTGCGTGTATAAGTCGAAATTGAGTGCCATTAGCAGCAATCAAAACTAGACATCCGTAGCTTTTAACGGTATAAAAAATCACCCACTAGTTCATTTTGAGTCATCCGTAGTGAGTCAGCAAAATTTGCTGCCCTGTTATGAATATCTGTCCGAGAGGACATGAGAAGCCGCAACTTGTGGCTTGAATTCGAACTACTTGTGAACTCATTTTGGAAACATTTTCTTCTGATAAAATGTTTCATTTTGAACCTAGTTTCCAAAGCCACCAACCATTCTTAATTTGAACTTGTATTGAGTGAGTTATGGCCTGATTTGGAAAGTTCTATAAAGCTGGAAAACTGGAAAGCTTTTCCTTCTTGCTGGCTGACAGGTCTATTTTGTTGTGGGATGTTTTATTTCAAAAATTTTGATGTCAATCAACTATCAAGTGTTTATTAAAGGTTTCTAGGACCTTGCTTTCAAAAATGGATTGAATTTGGACTGATTTCATTGTGCAAAATATTTGGAAAAGAAATAAAAGCAAGAAGGCAGATTAGCCTTGAAACATTTTACGAACTTTAGTCATTTTGTTAATGGCCTTCCCACATGAGTTTTTACGTGAAATTTGATACTGTCACGGCCCCACCTCCCCCTAAGGCGAACCAGAGGGTCGGCGGGCCGCCTGCCCGGCTCTCGCCGGGACACAGTCGTTCACTACAATCCTCAATTAAAAACAAGATACAATCTCAAATATAAATCAAAGGTCCCAAAACTTTACATATCAAAAGCGAAGCGTCCACGCTTCCGCAGCGCCACTCTGATCCTTGATCACAATTAGTATACAGGAGAAAGTCCAAAACTAGACTATTACACAACTAATCAATTATAAACGTTCAATACAATCCCAATATGAACCATTACACAAAAGGAAATCCAAGTTCAATCCATACATGAGATAATCCACGAATAAACACTACAAGCCCTTCCTTCGCCTTGAGCCCTGTGGAGGGGAATAAAACATTTTTTGGGGTGAGCTAGAAGCTCAGCGAGTAACCAGTAAAATCAGTAATCAAATCGGTTTAACCATAGTTCATTTCAATGATGTTCAATTCAAATCAAATGATAAGTCCAGAAACAATTTCAACATTTACAAAACATTAAATATGGAGTATCAATAATTCAAGAAACATGTACAATGGAAAGCGATAGTAACATTCGTGAAAAGGATACATTCGTTCTCCTGTCATTTCATTGCATTTGGTTTCATTCGTGCATTCATTCACCACGTCCCTGGCTTTTGGCCAGGCTCCACCAACCTACAAGGTAATACTCGAGTATACCGAAACGTTCACCCAAGTTCCTAGTCGCCCGACCGAGTCCGCTTCTGGCTCGAGACGACCGGTAACAAGGGGCAATGGCCAGTTCAGTCCAAAAGGCTTACATTCATGCGCAAGTAGCATTTAATCATTAATCATTGAAAATTTTATATTTATTTAGGTCGAGTGCGATAAAGTACACACTCGCCTAGAAAACTCGTTTTAACAATCATTGAAAGCAAAATCAATAATAACAAGACACTGATATGCAAGCACGCATGATATGCAAGAAAACAGTTCCAAAAGTAACTTTGAAAACAGTTCAAAAGTAAATAATGCAAGAAATGGTTCATAAATAATTTTAGAAATAGTTTGAGGTCACTCACCTCAATGGCTCAGAAATCATCCATCATATAACATTGCCTTCCTCAAACCCAAGTCTTAGATCACAAACTCAATGCAATCAAGTCCTTTCAAAGTTCGGACAGCACTTCCCCTGAATTTGCTTACTTTTCCAGCCATCATGGCTTCATTATATCCTCAGCCAGTCCCAAAGGTACACACACAACAACAAGTTCATCCAATATCCATTCAGCAAGCTCCAAGTAGTACTAGTACAAGTCAAGCTAGGGAAAAGTCCGGAAATGAAAGTTTAGCTCAAACCAGAAAAACAGTTTTGACGTCATTTTACGGTAATGGTACCAAAGGCGCTACGATTGTCGGATGAGGGTGTAAGACCCACCATCTCGAAGCTAAAAGACAGGGCTACAACAATGTAGAAAGACACTCAGTCCAAATCCTAGCACAACTAGGTCAAATATGCAAAATACCAAACCAGAACCGTAATTACAGGTTTGCAAATCACACTATGCTTTAATCAGTACAACTCAGTCTATACAGGTCCAAATGCAGAAATTCCAAAGGCATATAGTAGATAGTACATCAAGCTACATTTCATCAGAAGACCTCAACAACCAAATCCAAAGAAATTCCAGTCAAAATAGACGATTACAGGCGCAGTTCGCACATTCTGATCAACCCAGAACAGCAACAGTAAAATCGATATATCGCATTCTACACTACTCAAATTGCCCTGAAATTTAACAGGTACCTCAAACAAATCAATACCTACAACTTTCATGTTTTAAGAAAAGGCCAATTCGGCCTCTAACCATAAGATACAAAACCGGACAGAATTGGGGAAATAAAACCCTAACTTTCTCAAATTCCTTCCAAACCCAAAATTGGTTGCAATTACCAATCATTTACATCCACTAGAGTCATAACCCCTCATTAACAACCATCATAGATAACCACAACCTCATGATCACATTAAACAAGAAAATTCATCAATAAAATAAAAACTTCACCAATTCATCTCAAACCAAGAAACAAACCACAAATTTCAGCACTTTAGCCACCACTAGGCACAAATTAAGCATCATTAAGTGTAGGAGGAAGTTCAATCACCACTTACCTAGTAAACAAGAGAAAAGGAGTTGTAGAACACCTTAGCTTCCTTGAACACTTCCACAAAATCACTTACTAGCACCAAATGGAGGGATTTTATGGAGTAGAAACAATTGTAAGCAATTGGTTTGGATGATTTGAGCTAGTTGGAAGCTTAAAATTGGAGAAGTTTTCTTTCTTCTTGAGCTTAAGGTGGCCGGCCAACATGGAGAAAGAAAGAGTGAATTTTTAGTCAATTTTTGAGATATTTAATCCAAGGGTAAGAAAGGTCAAAAAGGTGAATAGTTGTCTTAGGCTTCAACCACTCACAAGGTGACACTTGTCACTCATTCAATGCATTCCTATCCCTTTCTTTTCCTCTCACATCAATCACTTCACCTCCTCTACTAATCTCTTAATACCCGATAAATTTCAACCAGTATCTGAAACTCAACCTAAATGGCCAAATTTTTCCGAACTTTTCGCACTAGTGGGGCCCACGTCCATTATATATCCGTAATTTCTCAAAAACTCTCCAATGCTTGAAAAAGCATCTAAAAACTATAATTACTCACAAAATTCACCAAAAAAATTTTCCTAAGCCAGAAAATGCAGAAAACATGCCATGAAAGGGGAAAAACCCTAGAAAAATATTAGGGAAATTTACGGGTTCTCACACTCATACTTTTCGGGGCGTCACAATCTCCCCTCCTTAAAAGAATGTCGTCCTCGACATTCCATCTTGTACCAATCAAGTCAAGACATCCCGTAAAAATCTCTCAAGAGTCAAATCAAACCCACAGTCCGGCATCCTAAACTTCAAGCCTAGGATACACTACAGAGATCTGAAACCTAAGCTCTGATAACAACTGTCACGGCCCCACCTCCCCCTAAGGCGAACCAGAGGGTTCGGCGGGCCGCCTACCCGGCTCTCGCCGGGACTCAGTCGTTCACTACAGTCCTCAATTAAAAACAAGATACAATCTCAAATATAAATCAAAGGTCCCAAAACTTTACATATCAAAAGCGAAGCGTCCACGCTTCCGCAGCGCCACTCTGATCCTTGATCACAATTAGTATACAGGAGGAAGTCCAAAACTAGACTATTACACAACTAATCAATTCTAAACGTTCAATACAATCCCAATATGAACCATTACACAAAAGGAAATCCAAGTTGAATCCATACATGAGATAATCCACGAATAAACACTACAAGCCCTTCCTCCGCCTTGAGCCCTGTGGAGGGGAATAAAACATTTTTTGGGGTGAGCTAGAAGCTCAGCGAGTAACCAGTAAAATCAGTAATCAAATCGGTTTAACCATAGTTCATTTCAATGATGTTCAATTCAAATCAAATGATAAGTCCAGAAACAATTTCAACATTTACAAAACATTAAATATGGAGTATCAATAATTCAAGAAACATGTACAATGGAAAGCGATAGTAACATTCGTGAAAAGGATACATTCGTTCTCCTGTCATTTCATTGCATTTGGTTTCATTCGTGCATTCATTCACCCCGTCCCTGGCTTTTGGCCAGGCTCCACCAACCTACAAGGTAATACTCGAGTATACCGAAACGTTCACCCAAGTTCCAAGTCGCCCGACCGAGTCCGCTTCTGGCTCGAGACGACCGGTAACAAGGGGCAATGGCCAGTTCAGTCCAAAAGGCTTACATTCATGCGCAAGTAGCATTTAATCATTAATCATTGAAAATTTCATATTTATTTAGGTCGAGTGCGATAAAGTACACACTCGCCTAGAAAACTCGTTTTAACAATCATTGAAAGCAAAATCAATAATAACAAGACACTGATATGCAAGCACGCATGATATGCAAGAAAACAGTTCCAAAAGTAACTTTGAAAACAGTTCAAAAGTAAATAATGCAAGAAATGGTTCATAAATAATTTTAGAAATAGTTTGAGGTCACTCACCTCAATGGCTCAGAAATCATCCATCATATAGCATTGCCTTCCTCAAACCCAAGTCTTAGATCACAAACTCAATGCAATCAAGTCCTTTCAAAGTTCGGACAGCACTTCCCCTGAATTTGCTTACTTTCCAACTATCATGGCTTCATTATATCCTCAGCCAGTCCCAAAGGTACACACACAACAACAAGTTCATCCAATAGCCATTCAGCAAGCTCCAAGTAGTACTAGTACAAGTCAAGCTAGGGAAAATTCCGGAAATAAAAGTTTAGCTCAAACCAGAAAAACAGTTTTGATGTCATTTTGCGGTAATGGTACCAAAGGCGCTACGATTGTCGGATGAGGGTGTAAGACCCACCATCTCGAAGCTAAAAGACAGGGATACAACAATGTAGAAGGCCACTCAGTCCAAATCCTAGCACAACTAGGTCAAATATGCAAAATACCAAACCAGAACCGTAATTGCAGGGTTGCAAATCACACTATGCTGTAATCAGTACAACTCAGCGTATACATGTCCAAATGCAGAAATTCCAAAGGCATATGGTAGCTAGTACATCAAGCTACATTTCATCAGAAGACCTCAACAACCAAATCCAAAGCAATTCCAGTCAAAACAGACGATTACAGGCGCAGTTCGTACATTCTGATCAACCCAGAACAGCAACAGTAAAATCGATATATCTCATTCTAAACCACTCCAATTGCCCTGAAATTTTACAGGCATCTCAAACGCATCAATACCTACAACTTTCATGTTTTAAGGAAAGGCCAATTCGGCCTCTAACCATAAGATACAAAACCGGACATAATTGGGGATATAAAACCCTAACTTTCTCAAATTCCTTCCAAACCCAAAATTGGTTGCAATTACCAATCATTTAAATCCACTAGAGTCATAACCCCTCATTACCAACCATCATAGATAACCACAACCTCATGATCACATTAAACCAGAAAATTCATCAATAAAATAAAAACTTCACCAATTCATCTCAAACCAAGAAACAAACCACAAATTTCAGCACTTTTGCCACCACTAGGCACAAATTAAGCATCATTAAGTGTAGGAGGAAGTTCAATCAACATTTACCTAATAAACAAGAGAAAAGGAGTTGTAGAACACCTTAGCTTCCTTGAACACTTCCACAAAATCACTTACTAGCACCAAATGGAGGGATTTTATGGAGTAGAAACAATTGTAAGCAATTGGTTTGAATGGTTTGAGCTAGTTGGAAGCTTAAAATTGGAGAAGTTTTCTTTCTTCTTGAGCTTAAGGTGGCCGGCCAACATGGAGAAAGAAAGAGTGAATTTTTAGTCAATTTTTGAGATATTTAATCCAAGGGTAAGAAAGGTCAAAAAGGTGAATAGTTGTCTTAGGCTTCAACCACTCACAAGGTGACACTTGTCACTCATTCAATGCATTCCTATCCCTTTCTTTCCCTCTCACATCAATCACGTCACCTCCTCTACTAATCTCTTAATACCCGATAAATTTGAACCAGTATCCGAAACTCAACCTAAATGGCCGAATTTTTAACTTCTCGCACTAGTGGGGCCCACGTCCATTATATATCCGTAATTTCTCAAAAACTCTCCAATGCTTGAAAAAGCATCTAAAAACTATAATTACTCACAAAATTCACCAAGAAAATTTTCCTAAGCCAGAAAATCCAGAAAACATGCCATGAAAGGGGAAAAACCCTAGAAAAATATTAGGAGAATTTACGGGTTCTCACACTCATACTTTTCGGGGCGTCACAATCTCCCCTCCTTAAAAGAATGTCGTCCTCGACATTCCATCTTGTACCAATCAAGTCAAGACATCCCGTAAAAATCTCTCAAGAGTCAAATCAAACCCACAGTCCGGCATCCTAAACTTCAAGCCTAGGATACACTACAAAGATCTGAAGCCTAAGCTCTGATACCAACTGTCACGGCCCCACCTCCCCCAAAGGCGAACCAGAGGGTTCGGCAGGCCGCCTGCCCGGCTCTCGCCGGGACTCAGTCGTTCACTACAGTCCTCAATTAAAAACAAGATACAATCTCAAATATAAATCAAAGGTCCCAAAACTTTACATATCAAAAGCGAAGTGTCCACGCTTCCGCAGCGCCACTCTGATCCTTGATCACAATTAGTATACAGGAGGAAGTCCAAAACTAGACTATTACACAACTAATCAATTCTAAACGTTCAATACAATCCCAATATGAACCATTACACAAAAGGAAATCCAAGTTCAATCCATACATGAGATAATCCACGAATAAACACTACAAGCCCTTCCTTCGCCTTGAGCCCTGTGGAGGGGAATAAAACATTTTTTGGGGTGAGCTAGAAGCTCAGCGAGTAACCAGTAAAATCAGTAATCAAATCGGTTTAACCATAGTTCATTTCAATGATGTTCAATTCAAATCAAATGATAAGCCCAGAAACAATTTCAACATTTACAAAACATTAAATATGGAGTGTCAATAATTCAAGAAACATGTACAATGGAAAGCGATAGTAACATTCGTGAAAAGGATACATTCGTTCTCCTGTCATTTCATTGCATTTGGTTTCATTCGTGCATTCATTCACCCCGTCCCTGGCTTTTGGCCAGGCTCCACCAACCTACAAGGTAATACTCGAGTATACCGAAACGTTCACCCAAGTTCCTAGTCGCCCGACCGAGTCCGCTTCTGGCTCGAGACGGCCGGTAACAAGGGGCAATGGCCAGTTCAGCCCAAAAGGCTTACATTCATGCGCAAGTAGCATTTAATCATTAATCATTGAAAATTTCATATTTATTTAGGTCGAGTGCGATAAAGTACACACTCGCCTAGAAAACTCGTTTTAACAATCATTGAAAGCAAAATCAATAATAACAAGACACTGATATGCAAGCACGCATGATATGCAAGAAAACAGTTCCAAAAGTAACTTTGAAAACAGTTCAAAAGTAAATAATGCAAGAAATGGTTCATAAATAATTTTAGAAATAGTTTGAGGTCACTCACCTCAATGGCTCAGAAATCATCCATCATATAACATTGCCTTGCTCAAACCCAAGTCTTAGATCACAAACTCAATGTAATCAAGTCCTTTCAAAGTTCGGACAGCACTTCCCCTAAATTTGCTTACTTTTCCAGCCATCATGGCTTCATTATATCCTCAGCCAGTCCCAAAGGTACACACACAACAACAAGTTAATCCAATAGCCATTCAGCAAGCTCCAAGTAGTACTAGTACAAGTCAAGCGAGGGAAAATTCCGGAAATGAAAGTTTAGCTCAAACCAGAAAAACAGTTTTGACGTCATTTTGCGGTAATGGTACCAAAGGCTCTACGATTGTCGGATGAGGGTGTAAGACCCACCATCTCGAAGCTAAAAGACAGGGCTACAAAAATGTAGAAGGCCACTCAGTCCAAATCCTAGCACAACTAGGTCAAATATGCAAAATACCAAACCAGAACCGTAATTGCAGGTTTGCAAATCACACTATTCGGTAATCAGTACAACTCAGTCTATACAGGTCCAAATGCAGAAATTCCAAAGGCTTACGGTAGCTAGTACATCAAGATACATTTCATCAGAAGACCTCAACAACCAAATCCAAAGCAATTCCAGTCAAAACAGACGATTACAGGCGCAGTTCGCACATTCTGATCAACCCAGAACAACAACAGTAAAATCGATATATCTCATTCTACACTACTCCAATTTCCCTGAAATTTTACAGGCACATCAAACACATCAATACCTACAACTTTCATGTTTTAAAAAAAGGCCAATTCGGCCTCTAACCATAAGATACAAAACCGGACAGAATTGGGGATATAAAACCCTAACTTTCTCAAATTCCTTCCAAACCCAAAATTGGTTGCAATTACCAATCATTTACATCCACTAGAGTCATAACCCCTCATTACCAACCATCATACATAACCACAACCTCATGATCACATTAAACCAGAAAATTCATCAATAAAATAAAAACTTCACCAATTCATCTCAAACCAAGAAACAAACCACAAATTTCAGCACTTTAGCCACCACTAGGCACAAATTAAGCATCATTAAGTGTAGGAGGAAGTTCAATCACCACTTACCTAGTACACAAGAGAAAACGAATTGTAGAACACCTTAGCTTCCTTGAACACTTCCACAAAATCAGTTACTAGCACCAAATGGAGGGATTTTATGGAGTTGAAACAATTGTAAGCAATTGGTTTGGATGATTTGAGCTAGTTGGAAGCTTAAAATTGGAGAAGTTTTCTTTCTTCTTGAGCTTAAGGTGGCCGGCCAACATGGAGAAAGAAAGAGTGAATTTTTAGTCAATTTTTGAGATATTTAATCCAAGGGTAAGAAAGGTCAAAAAGGTGAATAGTTGTCTTAGGCTTCAACCACTCACAAGGTGACACTTGTCACTCATTCAATGCATTCCTATCCCTTTCTTTCCCTCTCACATCAATCACTTCACCTCCTCTACTAATCTCTTAATACCCGATAAATTTCAACCAGTATCCGAAACTCAACCTAAATGGCCGAATTTTTCCGAACTTCTCGCACTAGTGGGGCCCACATCCATTATATATCTGTAATTTCTCAAAAACTCTCCAATGCTTGAAAAAGCATCTAAAACTATAATTACTCACAAAATTCACCAAGAAAATTTTCCTAAGCCAGAAAATGCAGAAAACATGCCATGAAAGGGGAAAAACCCTAGAAAAATATTAGGGGAATTTACGGGTTCTCACACTCATACTTTTCGGGGCGTCACAATCTCCCCTCCTTAAAAGAATGTCGTCCTCGACATTCCATCTTGTACCAATCAAGTCAAGACATCCCGTAAAAATCTCTCAAGAGTCAAATCAAACCCACAGTCCGGCATCCTAAACTTCAAGCCTAGGATACACTACAGAGATCTGAAGCCTAAGCTCTGATACCAACTGTCACGGCCCCACCTCCCCCTAAGGCGAACCAGAGGGTTCGGCGGGCCGCCTGCCCGGCTCTCGCCGGGACTCAGTCGTTCACTACAGTCCTCAATTAAAAACAAGATACAATCTCAAATATAAATCAAAGGTCCCAAAACTTTACATATCAAAAGCGAAGCGTCCACGCTTCCGCAGCGCCACTCTGATCCTTGATCACAATTAGTATACAGGAGGAAGTCCAAAACTAGACTATTACACAACTAATCAATTCTAAACGTTCAATACAATCCCAATATGAACCATTACACAAAAGGAAATCCAAGTTCAATCCATACATGAGATAATCCACGAATAAACACTACAAGCCCTTCCTTCGCCTTGAGCCCTGTGGAGGGGAATAAAACATTTTTTGGGGTGAGCCAGAAACTCAGCGAGTAACCAGTAAAATCAGTAATCAAATCGGTTTAACCATAGTTCATTTCAATGATGTTCAATTCAAATCAAATGATAAGTCCAGAAACAATTTCAACATTTACAAAACATTAAATATGGAGTGTCAATAATTCAAGAAACATGTACAATGGAAAGCGATAGTAACATTCGTGAAAAGGATACATTCGTTCTCCTGTCATTTCATTGCATTTGGTTTCATTCGTGCATTCATTCACCCCGTCCCTGGCTTTTGGCCAGGCTCCACCAACCTACAAGGTAATACTCGAGTATACCGAAACGTTCACCCAAGTTCCTAGTCGCCCGACCGAGTCCGCTTCTGGCTCGAGACGGCCGGTAACAAGGGGCAATGGCCAGTTCAGCCCAAAAGGCTTACATTCATGCGCAAGTAGCATTTAATCATTAATCATTGAAAATTTCATATTTATTTAGGTCGAGTGCGATAAAGTACACACTCGCCTAGAAAACTCGTTTTAACAATCATTGAAAGCAAAATCAATAATAACAAGACACTGATATGCAAGCACGCATGATATGCAAGAAAACAGTTCCAAAAGTAACTTTGAAAACAGTTCAAAAGTAAATAATGCAAGAAATGGTTCATAAATAATTTTAGAAATAGTTTGAGGTCACTCGCCTCAATGGCTCAGAAATCATCCATCATATAACATTGCCTTGCTCAAACCCAAGTCTTAGATCACAAACTCAATGCAATCAAGTCCTTTCAAAGTTCGGACAGCACTTCCCCTAAATTTGCTTACTTTTCCAGCCATCATGGTTTCATTATATCCTCAGCCAGTCCCAAAGGTACACACACAACAACAAGTTCATCCAATAGCCATTCAGCAAGCTCCAAGTAGTACTAGTACAAGTCAAGCTAGGGAAAATTCCGGAAATGAAAGTTTAGCTCAAACCAGAAAAACAGTTTTGACGTCATTTTGCGGTAATGGTACCAAAGGCGCTACGATTGTCGAATGAGGGTGTAAGACCCACCATCTCGAAGCTAAAAGACAGGGCTACAAAAATGTAGAAGGCCACTCAGTCCAAATCCTAGCACAACTAGGTCAAATATGCAAAATACCAAACCAGAACCGTAATTGCAGGTTTGCAAATCACACTATTCTGTAATCAGTACAACTCAGTCTATACAGGTCCAAATGCATAAATTCCAAAGGCATATGGTAGCTAGTACATCAAGCTACATTTCGTCAGAAGACCTCAACAACCAAATCCAAAGAAATTCCAGTCAAAACAGACGATTACAGGCGCAGTTCGCACATTCTGATCAACCCAGAACAGCAACAGTAACATCGATATATCTCATTCTACACTACTCCAATTTCCCTGAAATTTTACAGGCACCTCAAACACATCAATACCTACAACTTTCATGTTTTAAAAAAAGGCCAATTCGGCCTCTAACCATAAGATACAAAACCGGACAGAATTGGGGATATAAAACCCTAACTTTCTCAAATTCCTTCCAAACCCAAAATTGGTTGCAATTACCAATCATTTACATCCACTAGAGTCATAACCCCTCATTACCAACCATCATAGATAACCAAAACCTCATGATCACGTTAAACCAGAAAATTCATCAATAAAATAAAAACTTCACCAATTCATCTCAAACCAAGAAACAAACCACAAATTTCAGCACTTTAGCCACCACTAGGCACAAATAAAGCATCATTAAGTGTAGGAGGAAGTTCAATCACCACTTACCTAGTACACAAGAGAAAAGGAATTGTAGAACACCTTAGCTTCCTTGAACACTTCCACAAAATCAGTTACTAGCACCAAATGGAGGGATTTTATGGAGTTGAAACAATTGTAAGCAATTGGTTTGGATGATTTGAGCTAGTTGGAAGCTTAAAATTGGAGAAGTTTTCTTTCTTCTTGAGCTTAAGGTGGCCGGCCAACATGGAGAAAGAAAGAGTGAATTTTTAGTCAATTTTTGAGATATTTAATCCAAGGGTAAGAAAGGTCAAAAAGGTGAATAGTTGTCTTAGGCTTCAACCACTCACAAGGTGACACTTGTCACTCATTCAATGCATTCCTATCCCTTTCTTTCCCTCTCACATCAATCACTTCACCTCCTCTACTAATCTCTTAATACCCGATAAATTTCAACCAGTATCCGAAACTCAACCTAAATGGCCGAATTTTTCCGAACTTCTCGCACTAGTGGGGCCCACATCCATTATATATCTGTAATTTCTCAAAAACTCTCCAATGCTTGAAAAAGCATCTAAAACTATAATTACTCACAAAATTCACCAAGAAAATTTTCCTAAGCCAGAAAATGCAGAAAACATGCCATGAAAGGGGAAAAACCCTAGAAAAATATTAGGGGAATTTACGGGTTCTCACACTCATACTTTTCGGGGCGTCACAATCTCCCCTCCTTAAAAGAATGTCGTCCTCGACATTCCATCTTGTACCAATCAAGTCAAGACATCCCGTAAAAATCTCTCAAGAGTCAAATCAAACCCACAGTCCGGCATCCTAAACTTCAAGCCTAGGATACACTACAGAGATCTGAAGCCTAAGCTCTGATACCAACTGTCACGGCCCCACCTCCCCCTAAGGCGAACCAGAGGGTTCGGCGGGCCGCCTGCCCGGCTCTCGCCGGGACTCAGTCGTTCACTACAGTCCTCAATTAAAAACAAGATACAATCTCAAATATAAATCAAAGGTCCCAAAACTTTACATATCAAAAGCGAAGCGTCCACGCTTCCGCAGCGCCACTCTGATCCTTGATCACAATTAGTATACAGGAGGAAGTCCAAAACTAGACTATTACACAACTAATCAATTCTAAACGTTCAATACAATCCCAATATGAACCATTACACAAAAGGAAATCCAAGTTCAATCCATACATGAGATAATCCACGAATAAACACTACAAGCCCTTCCTTCGCCTTGAGCCCTGTGGAGGGGAATAAAACATTTTTTGGGGTGAGCCAGAAACTCAGCGAGTAACCAGTAAAATCAGTAATCAAATCGGTTTAACCATAGTTCATTTCAATGATGTTCAATTCAAATCAAATGATAAGTCCAGAAACAATTTCAACATTTACAAAACATTAAATATGGAGTGTCAATAATTCAAGAAACATGTACAATGGAAAGCGATAGTAACATTCGTGAAAAGGATACATTCGTTCTCCTGTCATTTCATTGCATTTGGTTTCATTCGTGCATTCATTCACCCCGTCCCTGGCTTTTGGCCAGGCTCCACCAACCTACAAGGTAATACTCGAGTATACCGAAACGTTCACCCAAGTTCCTAGTCGCCCGACCGAGTCCGCTTCTGGCTCGAGACGGCCGGTAACAAGGGGCAATGGCCAGTTCAGCCCAAAAGGCTTACATTCATGCGCAAGTAGCATTTAATCATTAATCATTGAAAATTTCATATTTATTTAGGTCGAGTGCGATAAAGTACACACTCGCCTAGAAAACTCGTTTTAACAATCATTGAAAGCAAAATCAATAATAACAAGACACTGATATGCAAGCACGCATGATATGCAAGAAAACAGTTCCAAAAGTAACTTTGAAAACAGTTCAAAAGTAAATAATGCAAGAAATGGTTCATAAATAATTTTAGAAATAGTTTGAGGTCACTCGCCTCAATGGCTCAGAAATCATCCATCATATAACATTGCCTTGCTCAAACCCAAGTCTTAGATCACAAACTCAATGCAATCAAGTCCTTTCAAAGTTCGGACAGCACTTCCCCTAAATTTGCTTACTTTTCCAGCCATCATGGTTTCATTATATCCTCAGCCAGTCCCAAAGGTACACACACAACAACAAGTTCATCCAATAGCCATTCAGCAAGCTCCCTAGTAGTCTAGAAAATTCCAAGCTCCAGAAAAAAGTTTTAGTCACGGTAATGGTACCAAAGGTCTACGATTGTCGAATGAGGGTGTAAGACCCACCATCTCGAAGCTAAAAGACAGGGCTACAAAAATGTAGAAGGCCACTCAGTCCAAATCCTAGCACAACTAGGTCAAATATGCAAAATACCAAACCAGAACCGTAATTGCAGGTTTGCAAATCACACTATTCTGTAATCAGTACAACTCAGTCTATACAGGTCCAAATGCATAAATTCCAAAGGCATATGGTAGCTAGTACATCAAGCTACATTTCGTCAGAAGACCTCAACAACCAAATCCAAAGAAATTCCAGTCAAAACAGACGATTACAGGCGCAGTTCGCACATTCTGATCAACCCAGAACAGCAACAGTAAAATCGATATATCTCATTCTACACTACTCCAATTTCCCTGAAATTTTACAGGCACCTCAAACACATCAATACCTACAACTTTCATGTTTTAAAAAAAGGCCAATTCGGCCTCTAACCATAAGATACAAAACCGGACAGAATTGGGGATATAAAACCCTAACTTTCTCAAATTCCTTCCAAACCCAAAATTGGTTGCAATTACCAATCATTTACATCCACTAGAGTCATAACCCCTCATTACCAACCATCATAGATAACCACAACCTCATGATCACGTTAAACCAGAAAATTCATCAATAAAATAAAAACTTCACCAATTCATCTCAAACCAAGAAACAAACCACAAATTTCAGCACTTTAGCCACCACTAGGCACAAATAAAGCATCATTAAGTGTAGGAGGAAGTTCAATCACCACTTACCTAGTACACAAGAGAAAAGGAATTGTAGAACACCTTAGCTTCCTTGAACACTTCCACAAAATCAGTTACTAGCACCAAATGGAGGGATTTTATGGAGTTGAAACAATTGTAAGCAATTGGTTTGGATGATTTGAGCTAGTTGGAAGCTTAAAATTGGAGAAGTTTTCTTTCTTCTTGAGCTTAAGGTGGCCGGCCAACATGGAGAAAGAAAGAGTGAATTTTTAGTCAATTTTTGAGATATTTAATCCAAGGGTAAGAAAGGTCAAAAAGGTGAATAGTTGTCTTAGGCTTCAACCACTCACAAGGTGACACTTGTCACTCATTCAATGCATTCCTATCCCTTTCTTTCCCTCTCACATCAATCACGTCACCTCCTCTACTAATCTCTTAATACCCGATAAATTTGAACCAGTATCCGAAACTCAACCTAAATGGCCGAATTTTTAACTTCTCGCACTAGTGGGGCCCACGTCCATTATATATCCGTAATTTCTCAAAAACTCTCCAATGCTTGAAAAAGCATCTAAAAACTATAATTACTCACAAAATTCACCAAGAAAATTTTCCTAAGCCAGAAAATGCAGAAAACATGCCATGAAAGGGGAAAAACCCTAGAAAAATATTAGGAGAATTTACGGGTTCTCACACTCATACTTTTCGGGGCGTCACAATCTCCCCTCCTTAAAAGAATGTCGTCCTCGACATTCCATCTTGTACCAATCAAGTCAAGACATCCCGTAAAAATCTCTCAAGAGTCAAATCAAACCCACAGTCCGGCATCCTAAACTTCAAGCCTAGGATACACTACAGAGATCTGAAGCCTAAGCTCTGATACCAACTGTCACGGCCCCACCTCCCCCTAAGGCGAACCAGAGGGTTCGGCGGGCCGCCTGCCCGGCTCTCGCCGGGACTCAGTCGTTCACTACAGTCCTCAATTAAAAACAAGATACAATCTCAAATATAAATCAAAGGTCCCAAAACTTTACATATCAAAAGCGAAGCGTCCACGCTTCCGCAGCGCCACTCTGATCCTTGATCACAATTAGTATACAGGAGGAAGTCCAAAACTAGACTATTACACAACTAATCAATTCTAAACGTTCAATACAATCCCAATATGAACCATTACACAAAAGGAAATCCAAGTTCAATCCATACATGAGATAATCCACGAATAAACACTACAAGCCCTTCCTTCGCCTTGAGCCCTGTGGAGGGGAATAAAACATTTTTTGGGGTGAGCCAGAAACTCAGCGAGTAACCAGTAAAATCAGTAATCAAATCGGTTTAACCATAGTTCATTTCAATGATGTTCAATTCAAATCAAATGATAAGTCCAGAAACAATTTCAACATTTACAAAACATTAAATATGGAGTGTCAATAATTCAAGAAACATGTACAATGGAAAGCGATAGTAACATTCGTGAAAAGGATACATTCGTTCTCCTGTCATTTCATTGCATTTGGTTTCATTCGTGCATTCATTCACCCCGTCCCTGGCTTTTGGCCAGGCTCCACCAACCTACAAGGTAATACTCGAGTATACCGAAACGTTCTCCCAAGTTCCTAGTCGCCCGACCGAGTCCGCTTCTGGCTCGAGACGGCCGGTAACAAGGGGCAATGGCCAGTTCAGCCCAAAAGGCTTACATTCATGCGCAAGTAGCATTTAATCATTAATCATTGAAAATTTCATATTTATTTAGGTCGAGTGCGATAAAGTACACACTCGCCTAGAAAACTCGTTTTAACAATCATTGAAAGCAAAATCAATAATAACAAGACACTGATATGCAAGCACGCATGATATGCAAGAAAACAGTTCCAAAAGTAACTTTGAAAACAGTTCAAAAGTAAATAATGCAAGAAATGGTTCATAAATAATTTTAGAAATAGTTTGAGGTCACTCGCCTCAATGGCTCAGAAATCATCCATCATATAACATTGCCTTGCTCAAACCCAAGTCTTAGATCACAAACTCAATGCAATCAAGTCCTTTCAAAGTTCGGACAGCACTTCCCCTAAATTTGCTTACTTTTCCAGCCATCATGGTTTCATTATATCCTCAGCCAGTCCCAAAGGTACACACACAACAACAAGTTCATCCAATAGCCATTCAGCAAGCTCCAAGTAGTACTAGTACAAGTCAAGCTAGGGAAAATTCCGGAAATGAAAGTTTAGCTCAAACCAGAAAAACAGTTTTGACGTCATTTTGCGGTAATGGTACCAAAGGCTCTACGATTGTCGAATGAGGGTGTAAGACCCACCATCTCGAAGCTAAAAGACAGGGCTACAAAAATGTAGAAGGCCACTCAGTCCAAATCCTAGCACAACTAGGTCAAATATGCAAAATACCAAACCAGAACCGTAATTGCAGGTTTGCAAATCACACTATTCTGTAATCAGTACAACTCAGTCTATACAGGTCCAAATGCATAAATTCCAAAGGCATATGGTAGCTAGTACATCAAGCTACATTTCGTCAGAAGACCTCAACAACCAAATCCAAAGAAATTCCAGTCAAAACAGACGATTACAGGCGCAGTTCGCACATTCTGATCAACCCAGAACAGCAACAGTAAAATCGATATATCTCATTCTACACTACTCCAATTTCCCTGAAATTTTACAGGCACCTCAAACACATCAATACCTACAACTTTCATGTTTTAAAAAAAGGCCAATTCGGCCTCTAACCATAAGATACAAAACCGGACAGAATTGGGGATATAAAACCCTAACTTTCTCAAATTCCTTCCAAACCCAAAATTGGTTGCAATTACCAATCATTTACATCCACTAGAGTCATAACCCCTCATTACCAACCATCATAGATAACCAAAACCTCATGATCACGTTAAACCAGAAAATTCATCAATAAAATAAAAACTTCACCAATTCATCTCAAACCAAGAAACAAACCACAAATTTCAGCACTTTAGCCACCACTAGGCACAAATAAAGCATCATTAAGTGTAGGAGGAAGTTCAATCACCACTTACCTAGTACACAAGAGAAAAGGAATTGTAGAACACCTTAGCTTCCTTGAACACTTCCACAAAATCAGTTACTAGCACCAAATGGAGGGATTTTATGGAGTTGAAACAATTGTAAGCAATTGGTTTGGATGATTTGAGCTAGTTGGAAGCTTAAAATTGGAGAAGTTTTCTTTCTTCTTGAGCTTAAGGTGGCCGGCCAACATGGAGAAAGAAAGAGTGAATTTTTAGTCAATTTTTGAGATATTTAATCCAAGGGTAAGAAAGGTCAAAAAGGTGAATAGTTGTCTTAGGCTTCAACCACTCACAAGGTGACACTTGTCACTCATTCAATGCATTCCTATCCCTTTCTTTCCCTCTCACATCAATCACTTCACCTCCTCTACTAATCTCTTAATACCCGATAAATTTCAACCAGTATCCGAAACTCAACCTAAATGGCCGAATTTTTCCGAACTTCTCGCACTAGTGGGGCCCACATCCATTATATATCTGTAATTTCTCAAAAACTCTCCAATGCTTGAAAAAGCATCTAAAACTATAATTACTCACAAAATTCACCAAGAAAATTTTCCTAAGCCAGAAAATGCAGAAAACATGCCATGAAAGGGGAAAAACCCTAGAAAAATATTAGGGGAATTTACGGGTTCTCACACTCATACTTTTCGGGGCGTCACAATCTCCCCTCCTTAAAAGAATGTCGTCCTCGACATTCCATCTTGTACCAATCAAGTCAAGACATCCCGTAAAAATCTCTCAAGAGTCAAATCAAACCCACAGTCCGGCATCCTAAACTTCAAGCCTAGGATACACTACAGAGATCTGAAGCCTAAGCTCTGATACCAACTGTCACGGCCCCACCTCCCCCTAAGGCGAACCAGAGGGTTCGGCGGGCCGCCTGCCCGGCTCTCGCCGGGACTCAGTCGTTCACTACAGTCCTCAATTAAAAACAAGATACAATCTCAAATATAAATCAAAGGTCCCAAAACTTTACATATCAAAAGCGAAGCGTCCACGCTTCCGCAGCGCCACTCTGATCCTTGATCACAATTAGTATACAGGAGGAAGTCCAAAACTAGACTATTACACAACTAATCAATTCTAAACGTTCAATACAATCCCAATATGAACCATTACACAAAAGGAAATCCAAGTTCAATCCATACATGAGATAATCCACGAATAAACACTACAAGCCCTTCCTTCGCCTTGAGCCCTGTGGAGGGGAATAAAACATTTTTTGGGGTGAGCCAGAAACTCAGCGAGTAACCAGTAAAATCAGTAATCAAATCGGTTTAACCATAGTTCATTTCAATGATGTTCAATTCAAATCAAATGATAAGTCCAGAAACAATTTCAACATTTACAAAACATTAAATATGGAGTGTCAATAATTCAAGAAACATGTACAATGGAAAGCGATAGTAACATTCGTGAAAAGGATACATTCGTTCTCCTGTCATTTCATTGCATTTGGTTTCATTCGTGCATTCATTCACCCCGTCCCTGGCTTTTGGCCAGGCTCCACCAACCTACAAGGTAATACTCGAGTATACCGAAACGTTCACCCAAGTTCCTAGTCGCCCGACCGAGTCCGCTTCTGGCTCGAGACGGCCGGTAACAAGGGGCAATGGCCAGTTCAGCCCAAAAGGCTTACATTCATGCGCAAGTAGCATTTAATCATTAATCATTGAAAATTTCATATTTATTTAGGTCGAGTGCGATAAAGTACACACTCGCCTAGAAAACTCGTTTTAACAATCATTGAAAGCAAAATCAATAATAACAAGACACTGATATGCAAGCACGCATGATATGCAAGAAAACAGTTCCAAAAGTAACTTTGAAAACAGTTCAAAAGTAAATAATGCAAGAAATGGTTCATAAATAATTTTAGAAATAGTTTGAGGTCACTCGCCTCAATGGCTCAGAAATCATCCATCATATAACATTGCCTTGCTCAAACCCAAGTCTTAGATCACAAACTCAATGCAATCAAGTCCTTTCAAAGTTCGGACAGCACTTCCCCTAAATTTGCTTACTTTTCCAGCCATCATGGTTTCATTATATCCTCAGCCAGTCCCAAAGGTACACACACAACAACAAGTTCATCCAATAGCCATTCAGCAAGCTCCAAGTAGTACTAGTACAAGTCAAGCTAGGGAAAATTCCGGAAATGAAAGTTTAGCTCAAACCAGAAAAACAGTTTTGACGTCATTTTGCGGTAATGGTACCAAAGGCTCTACGATTGTCGAATGAGGGTGTAAGACCCACCATCTCGAAGCTAAAAGACAGGGCTACAAAAATGTAGAAGGCCACTCAGTCCAAATCCTAGCACAACTAGGTCAAATATGCAAAATACCAAACCAGAACCGTAATTGCAGGTTTGCAAATCACACTATTCTGTAATCAGTACAACTCAGTCTATACAGGTCCAAATGCATAAATTCCAAAGGCATATGGTAGCTAGTACATCAAGCTACATTTCGTCAGAAGACCTCAACAACCAAATCCAAAGAAATTCCAGTCAAAACAGACGATTACAGGCGTAGTTCGCACATTCTGATCAACCCAGAACAGCAACAGTAAAATCGATATATCTCATTCTACACTACTCCAATTTCCCTGAAATGTTACAGGCACCTCAAACACATCAATACCTACAACTTTCATGTTTTGAAAAAAGGCCAATTCGGCCTCTAACCATAAGATACAAAACCGGACAGAATTGGGGATATAAAACCCTAACTTTCTCAAATTCCTTCCACACCCAAAATTGGTTGCAATTACCAATCATTTACATCCACTAGAGTCATAACCCCTCATTACCAACCATCATAGATAACCACAACCTCATGATCACATTAAACCAGAAAATTCATCAATAAAATAAAAACTTCACCAATTCATCTCAAACCAAGAAACAAACCACAAATTTCAGCACTTTAGCCACCACTAGGCACAAATAAAGCATCATTAAGTGTAGGAGGAAGTTCAATCACCACTTACCTAGTACACAAGAGAAAAGGAATTGTAGAACACCTTAGCTTCCTTGAACACTTCCACAAAATCAGTTACTAGCACCAAATGGAGGGATTTTATGGAGTTGAAACAATTGTAAGCAATTGGTTTGGATGATTTGAGCTAGTTGGAAGCTTAAAATTGGAGAAGTTTTCTTTCTTCTTGAGCTTAAGGTGGCCGGCCAACATGGAGAAAGAAAGAGTGAATTTTTAGTCAATTTTTGAGATATTTAATCCAAGGGTAAGAAAGGTCAAAAAGGTGAATAGTTGTCTTAGGCTTCAACCACTCACAAGGTGACACTTGTCACTCATTCAATGCATTCCTATCCCTTTCTTTCCCTCTCACATCAATCACTTCACCTCCTCTACTAATCTCTTAATACCCGATAAATTTCAACCGGTATCCGAAACTCAACCTAAATGGCTGAATTTTTCCGAACTTGTCGCACTAGTGGGGCCCACGTCCATTATATATCCGTAATTTCTCAAAAACTCTCCAATGCTTGAAAAAGCATCTAAAAACTATAATTACTCACAAAATTCACCAAGAAAATTTTCCTAAGCCAGAAAATGTAGAAAACATGCCATGAAAGGGGAAAAACCCTAGAAAAATATTAGGGGAATTTACGGGTTCTCACACTCATACTTTTCGGGGCGTCACAGATACAGGGGTAGTCCACATATAGAGGTTTAAGTGTACCAAATTTTATATTATTTCAATAACCTTTCGATATCCAAATGATGCTACAAAAATGGCTTTTAAAATCTGGAAATTCACTGTTTTAGTAGTGAAAATTTACCGACTTTGAACTGCTATATCTTGATACACAAGACTCTGAATTTAGTTCTGTTTGTCGTGTTCAAAACCTTGTTTGGAACTCTTATTGTGCTACGAATTTCAAGGGCTGATTCATTTTTTGTGAATTATGCCGAATTTCCAAAGATGACTGCAAAACCAAGACTGGTTCAAACCTATCCTATTACAACTGAATCTTTGAATTGAAAAATGAGTGCTTTCCGTTTAGAATCTTGGAAAAGTGTCTTCTAGAAACTTTTAGTACTCCAAACCAAGATTCCAACGGTGTAAAGTTTCCATTTTTGGACCTACTGAGTATATGTTCTGATTTTTCCTAAATTTGACGCGCAAAACTGAAATTCTCCTACTTGATGGGAAATGAGTTTTTGAAAACTTTTCCCTATCCTTTGATATCGATTGATCATTTTAAACACAATTTTATGGAGGAAATCAGTTTCTCTTGTGTTAATAAATCCTCACTTTTGAACCTCGATTTTTTAGTGATTAAAGTTCTCTTTCGAGACAATGACTAGTCTAAATAAGTGTACCTTGTTTCTTGGTTAATACATGATTGTGAGTGAAAGTGTCTTGTTATTTGATCAGGCGCTCAAAGAGATCTTCAAGAGAATCTCGAAGCGGACGCCTAAAGGCTTAATTGCTCGCTCACTCACTTTTGTTTTGACTTGGTAAGTGTCAAGTGTATGGAGTGTTGCTACGTGCTTAATTGTTCTCATTAATTGAGTATTTTGAAAATGTTAAGTCGAATGTGTACTTTATCGCACTCATTCTCTTTTAAGTGAATTGTACTTGAATTGCATGAAATGAAGTGTTAAGTGAATTAAGTGAAGTGTTGCAATAGTGAATTATGCTATGGTTGCATATGTCGATTGGAGCGAATCTCCTCGACTTATAGTGATAATAGTAGGGGACGCCCAAACTCATCGGCTGACCTTGCGACACGAGCCGGCATGGGTTTGGTCAGGAAGTTTGGTAAGACATGAGAAAATTTTATAAGTTTGATCTATTGGAGAGATCTCGCTTGACATACTCAAGTAGTATCGCCTTATTTAAAAGAAGTGCGGGCCCGGAGCAGGGGGTGTAACGGTGTACAGGGAAGTGTAAGTGAAGTTCTACGGACTTAGAACCTACCCAGTTGACGGAGTGTCAACTCGTGGAGGTATTGGATCGAGCAAGTGGAATATAGCTCCTGAGAGCTCCCGTATCCTTATCAAATGTGTTTTATTGTTAATTGCAAACTACTTGAATGTTATAGCTTTAATTCTCGTATTAGTGCTATTGTTATTTGAATACGTGTTTGCATGTGTTTTTCTTGGCCTCACGAGCATCCGCTTACCCCATTAGCTTTGTTTTCCTAAACAGGAGCTGAATTCGAAGGAATTATGAAGAAGCCAACTTGTTGGACTTTTGATTAGGGTTTTGAATGTAATTGTTAAAACAACTTTTGGAGGTTGTATATCTTGGGAAAGTTGATGTATTTGAAAACTGTGATGTAAGATTGAACACTTGTGTATGGAAGCGACTTTCTTCATGTCTTCGACTTGTATTATTTGGTTATTTACATTAAGTTTGGATTTGAATCGTATCGACTCCTAACGAGAGTTGGGCAGGCATCTCGTCGATACCCTTGGGTTTGCCCTTGGGAGAAGTGGGGGCATCACACTTGGAATCAGAGCCCCAGGTTTATAGATCTATTTGGGAGATATATTAGAGACTTTACCTTTAAGAATAGGAATGAGATACCTTAGTTATACCTTGAGTGATGTTTGAGCGAGTTAGTGACTTTAAGTTTCTAGCCTAGAAATTGTGGATGTTTTACAGGGATGAAGAATGGAAATGGAGAACACACTGATAATGGTAATGGTCATGCTAATGGCCATGTGGAACCTCTTAGGCCTATTTACTATCGAGCGCTTGGTGGAGGAACCCGTGTACGTTACTCACCCTCTACTAGATTTCTCTGATGTCTCTGTAGGGTGACTTACGCGTACCCTAATGACTTAGTACTATCCCTTGATGACGAGTGTCGTCAGTTGCTGAATACCAACCGAGCTTTACTTTAGGAGGTCGTGGAGTGTCGTCAGTTGGTGAATACCAACCGAGCTTTACTTTAGGAGGTCGTGGAGCCGAGCATTATGGTGAACGCTTCGAGTGCTAGGATTGCAGAGCTCGAGGGGACTGTGGTGGACGAGATGGCTAGGGCTGAGGGCACTCGTGATAAGCTTCAAAGAGTTAGAACTCGATTAACTATGATAGGCGAGGAGGTCCGAGATCGGACTTTTGGGATCTTGGCAGACGCTACTATGTTGATTGATGAGGTCATGGAGGTTGTTCAGAGTCCAGAGGGCATTGAGGAGGAGACTTTCGAGGAGGACCCTGAGGAGGAGATTCCGCCCGATAGTCGTGCTGAGAACTAGACTTAGAGTGATAGATCTTTCGGCTTGTGTAGTTAGAATTAGATGGGGTGGTACTAGTCCAAAGGCCATTGTATTTTGCTTGAATGTGTGGCCTACTTTTGAGGCACTTGAACCTACTTTTGTCGTGCCTGACTAATTGCACTTTAGTGGCACCTGTGTGCCATATTTTTGTAAATGCCCCATGACTTGTTAATTGTATGAACTTTAAAGTGTAAATACATGTTAATTATTGTTATTTTCGATGTTTTCAAGTTGGCTCGTATATCAAGTATTTTCTCGCGTAATTATTTTATTTCTTGCATTAGGCATAACTAGGATTATGAGCGGATGAAGGAGTGGTCGAGGTCGTGGGTGTGGGGCTAGGCAAACCCAACATCAAGGAAATGATCAGGGATCGGCAACTGGGCCGATCCAGGGACAAGAAAATCTAGAGAGTAACCAAGTGGCTACTGCCATTAACCGGATGACTGATATCCTAGAATGATTAGCAGAGAGACAAGGTCCAGGGCCACTTAACCAACCCCGGGCCTAGGATAGAGGTGATAATAGAGCCTTAGAGAGGTTTTTGAAGTTTGCTCTGCCTAAGTTTATTAGAGGACCTGCTCCGGAATTAGTGAAGAACTGGCTGGAGAGGATGGCCAACATCTTCGCCGTCTTAGATTATATAGAAGAGAGACGTGTAAACTTTGCTATCTTTCAATTTTAGGGCGTGGCACGTGCCTGGTGGGACGTGATAAGGGGAAAGTGGAAGAGAACGCAGACCCCTTGGACTTCGAAAAATTTTACTCGAGAGTTTAATGAGAAGTTTCTTCCACCGCTGATCGAAGAGAAGCGGGAGGACGAATTTATTAAGTTGAGATAGGGAACTCTTAGCGTGGCTGAATATGAAGGGAAATTTACTAAACTTTCTAAGTACGCTCTAGAGTTTGTGGCTAATGAGCGGAAAAGGATTAGACATTTTGTGCAAGGACTTAATGTGGAGATTCAGGAGGGGTTGGTAGCAATCCAAATCTCTACGTACACTGAAACCCTGGAGAAAGCACAAAGGGTTGCAAGTTAGGGATTTCCATACTAAAAAAAGGAACTTTCCTAATTATTCCTCTGGACAAGCTAGTAAAAGTGCTCCACCTTCTAAGATGGGAAGAGGAACGGGAGGAGTAAGGACCACTGGAGCTCCAAGAGGGGCTTTATCAAGAGGAGGTCATAGTAGACAAGGTCAATCGAGAGGAATACCTTCTAGTGGTCTGGCCGTAATTCCTCAAGTGAGTTATGGCTACTGTGGCAAGCCAAATCACTTGGAGAATGATTGTTGGAGGAAATCAGAAAATGTCTGTATTGCAGTAGTGCTGAGCACCAACTTGCAAGTTGTCTGAATACGCCAAAAGTAGGAGGTAGTACTCAACAGCTAGAGAAATCAGCATCTAAGCAGACTAATGCTGGAGGAATCGACCTAGAGTATCGGCTAGGGTATATGCACTGGATCATCAACAAATTCCTGATTCTACTGAGGTGGTCGAAGGTACGATCCCTATTTTTCACCGTTTGGTTAAGGTTTTAATTGATCCGGGTGTGACACACTCTTTTGTGAACTCTAATTTTATGAGTGGAATAGAGGTGAAGCCAATTAAATTACCTTATAATTTGGAGGTTAGAACACCTACTGGGGAACGAAGTTTAATAGCTAACTTGGTGTATAGAGATTGTGAGATATGGGTTAGGGAACGGAAGTTACTGGCCGATTTAATGGGGTTAGCGATTAAAGGATATGATGTTATTTTAGGAATGTACTGATTAGCTTGCTACAATGTATAGTTGAATTATAAGACGAAAATGGTAGAGTTGTGCATTCCAGGAGAGGCAACCTTAAAATTAGATGTAAGGGGTAGATTAGCCTCATCTGCTCTTATCTCAGGAATTCGAGCTAAGAAGACGTTGAGTGAGGGAGTTTAAGGATATTTGGCTTTTCTTATAAATACCCCTAGTGATAAAGTGAGATTGGAAGATATGCTAATAGTAAAAGAGTATCCAGATGTGTTTCCTAAGGAACTAAAGTCTTTACCTCCAGAAAGGAAAATAACTTTTAAGATTGATGTGACTCCGGGAGAAGCACCTATCTCCAAGACGCCGTATAGAATGTGTCGCGCCCCATTTTTAAATAAAATAATAAATAGGTTTTAGAAAATGGATTTTTGATTGATTGAAAAATGATGAATTTTAATTTTTAGAAAATAAAGAAAATGGAAAGGGCCTAAATGGGGTTTGAAAATGCAACAATTTTGGCCCAAATTATAGTTTAAAAAGGGTTTTTAAATAAAAAATTGGAGTCGCCACTTGGTATAGAGTTAAGGTGTACCAAATCACCTAAAAATGAATTTTTTTAAAATAAAATTATGGAAAACCCTTTTTAAATGACTCCTAAGTCTACGAAAATCAGAGATAGCGTTCGGGAGTCACGTTTGAAGAAAGGGAAGGCAAAAATAAAAATCCAAGGTACCCTTTCAATCTAGCCAAGGCTAGTTGCGTGATTTAGTCAAAAATTTTCTTATTTTAACCTAAAGATTTATCACATTTGGATGTACTATATGAATGCAAACCCTAGACCTAGGAGGGTATCGGAGGGTCGAAATATCTCTTCGAATTTTAATTGGTGCAAATCGCATTAATTGCGACGCCCAAAAGTGATTATTTCGAAGAAGTCACAAATTATGCAAAAATATGAGACTCAAAGAAAATACTAAAATAAAAGAATGTACAAATATAATTATTACAAATATACGTGATCTAAAGGAATGCATCATGTCGGGTACGGGGGACTAATGTTCGTGACTCAATTTTCCTTTTAATAGAGGGAATACGAGTGTGCTAAGGCTAGAAAGCCAAACTCGTCCATATCCCATACTCAAGGGGTTGTTTCCTAATCTAATCAAGCAAATGTACTGACCTATCTCTAATTTTTCCTATATGAAATGCAAGTCTAATGTTATGTATCACACATAGGGATATATATAGAAAAATTTGGGATAAGGGGTATACGTAAAAGGGGAATATGGGAGAAAATACATGTAGGGGAAGTATGGGATAAGGGTCATATGTATAGGGGGGAACATGCAAAAAATGATAAAAGACCCCAGAAAATAAAAAATATGCATGAAATGAAGTGATTTTATCACACAATCATGATCTAACGCTCGAAGGGCTCCTAAGGGTCTAGCGTTGGATTAGCCCATATTTCTACTTTCTCACTAGCGTTGGACTAGTGAAAAATCGAACAAAGAAATCACAACTAGCGTTGGACTAGTGTGGCATCGTCATACCTTAATTATAACTAACTAATCATGTAAACTAATAAAAAGCATGTAAACATATAATATCACATAAACACATAACACATAATCATAATATCTAGATGCAAGGCCTTAGGAAAGCGAGTAGCACGTAACACACAAGCATGCAAAAACAAACAAGGCAAATAAAACAAATAAAACCCTAACTATTACATTCGGGGGGGGCCTACTACAATCTAAAAGGGGAAAGAATTAAATAAAATGATATAATAACCTAACTGTTACAATTGTGGCATTTAATTGCCTTCCCAAATAATTACAAATTAAAATAAATAAATATACAAAATTAAAACAAATAAAGTAACTAAATGAATAAAATAAAACATTCAAAAGACATGCAATTAAGCACATAAAATCACATAGGGGCACATAGGGTCAAGTAAAGTCAAAATAATGGTTAGAGTGTACCTCCCTTGAGTTTGTGCCCTAATGAAGCGAAATTACTTATTTACCCTCCAAAACAATAAAAATATCAAGGTACCACTTTAATTAACGAATAATCACATGAAATGGAAATCAAGACGAAATTGAATCACTCAAAGCATTCCAAGGAAAATAAACTACTCATATTTAACCAATTAAGACAAACAAAGACCCAATTGAAAGATTAAAGAAGTTTAAGGGGCCAATTTATTATTATTATAAATACTAAGGGTCTAAAAGGAAATAAATTAAGGACTTAAGGTGAAACCCAACCCAAACCAAAACTAAAATTCTCGCAAAATAAATAAAAAACTATTTACTACGATTAAACAACAAAACACCAAAATCACTAAAATCCAAATCAAAACTAAGAATTATCAAGAGTCATTAAATACTCAAATTCCATCCTAAAATTCCTAAACAATCTGCCCAAAAACATATTAAAACATACCAAAGGAAATTGATGTTTAAAAGGGACCAAATTGATTGATTTTCCTAATTTTTGGGCTTTAGTAGCATTAGATAGAAATTGGGGAGTTAAAAGGAAATTTTCCTTTTTGATTCGCATGCAATTTACGTAGAAGAAGCTTTCTTTGCAACAATTCTATTTCCAACCGTGGCTTTCTTCCATTTCATCATGCAAACAAGTCCAACAAATATCCAGATTTTAGATCAAAACAAGCAAACACTACAAGCTTCAATCATCAACTCAACCAAACATTACATTTTGTCGCAAGATCAAAGCTGAGAATCTGAGTTGACCAACAGCAAATGAAAGGGAAAAAATGCAGCAAGGGATGCAAGAGATTATATGCATCAGGAAAACATTACAAGCATCAGCAGCTCCATGATACAATTAAATGTAAAAATGCAGCAGAGGCACAAGGAGAGAAACTCGCGGAAAACATGTACACTCAATCAAATCTCACGGTTTTATCAATCCAATAACCCAATAGATATCTGAACCCATTTAGCTAGCATAATCTGGGCAAGATTTGTGATTTGTAAAAAAAGGAAAAGCATGCAACAATAAAAGAAAGAAATGAAACCAATCTCCTATAACTCAAAGACAAAACCATTGAAAGCTAGCATTGTTTCATGAAACCATCAAACACAGAAGCCCCCGAATCCTTTAACACATTCGAATCACCAACCCTTAACAAAATTTTGCCATTTCAGTTGAAAAAACTGATTACGGGAACCCAAAAGGAAACTGTGAACTTGCTCAACTAAAGGATAATGCAACCTATATAGGCAAGATAACAAAACCATAAGATAAACAAGAACCCCAACACTCATTAAACTCCATAAAACCAATCATGAACTCACGGTTAAACATGCAATAAGGAAGAAGAAAACACCTCCAAAACATCATACAACTTAGTCGAAGCTTTGCTGCATTTTTCTATTGCCATTTTCATGGTTTCTGATACAAGTTTTTCCCGTCCAAACATTACTAACGACTCAACCAACAACAACTTGAGCCAAAGTAACAAATCCATCTAGCATTCTTTCTACTTTGACCACAAAATTCTTATGTTTAAACGCAAAAGTTGAGAGGAGAAAAGCATGCAAAAATCTGGAAAATGTCCGCAACTTCAAAAACCTTCTAAAACTTTCTTTTGGGTTAGTTCCAGCAAAATTTTTCCATCCCAAGTTCAGAAACAAAACGGAATCATAATGCAACTTCTAACGATACCCAAATCTTATTTATTCAAATATCACATACAATCACAAGAAGACATGGAGGAAATTTCTGGATGAAAACAGCAAGAAATATGCAAACGGCAAGAGCAAATGAAGCAACATTTTGGCAAGCTTGTTGCATCTTCAGGCATAGATGAGAAAAAAGAGAAGCATGGGATACCTTTCAACAGCTTTGGGCCTCAAAGGAACGTGGAAAACTCACGAAAAACATGTTTCAATGTTGGAATCTGACCATCAATCTGGCTGCAGAAAAATTTCAAGAACCTGGCTCGAATTTTTCAGATTTCGAAATGGGTCGTTGTTGATTGGTGGAAGAGAGTTAGACCTGCTTGTTTTTTCTTGAACAACGGTTAGAGACAGTGGAGATGGATGAAGTGGTGGTTTGCGGCAGCTGCAGCAGCTGCAAAGAGCAGCGACCACCTCCCACCACCCTTCTCCGCTCTCTCTTTGTGAATATCTCTCTGCGCTCTGCTACTCAGTCCTCACGAAACCCTTCTTGCTTCTCCTCCTCCCCTTTTCCCGTTTTCCGACCAAACTTCTCTGTTTCTTCCTTTTGGTTTCTCAGCCGCCACTCTCTACTCTCTCTACTGGTTGTCCTCTCTCTCTAACCCCCGAAGCTGCCTTCTTTTTTCTTATTCCGCTTCCCAGAGCTCTTCCTCAGCCCACAGCCCCTCTTTTTTTCTCGGTCTCCCTCTCACTCCATCTCTCCTTCTAGCTCTCTAACCCTAGCCGCCTCTTACTCCCTCTCCAGGCATCACTCAATATGCTCTCCTTCAAACTTTCTCAGCCCTCCTCTCTATTTCTTGCTGCCTTTTTCTTTTATATCAGCTGCAACTCCGAAAACCTCATCTCAATGGTTGACAAACAACCTCAGTTGACCGCCTCTCTCCCAGCCATCAGATTGGTTTCATTTTCTAGATTCTTCTTGGTTTGTAGATGGAAGCCAAGTGGTTAGGGATTAAAGGATCCAATGGTGAAGGAAAAACAGTGGAAAAAATGGTGGAAAAGAAATGGAACCGAGCTGGATTTTTGTTTTCTGTACTTCCACGTATGCTTCTTATATGAAACTGAGGAAAGACTTGGATCGTGTGCATCACAAGATGCGTGAGCTTGCATTTTTTTTGATAAATTTTAATGCTAAAAAATGTCTTAAAATAAAAATTAAGAGACTAATGAGCAAAAATATATCAATACTAATAAATAAATAAAGCTGAATTAAAAATTTGGTATCTAAAATGCTAAAAAAATGTCTAAAAACAAAATCATGAGATGAATAAGTAAAAATAGATAATGACTACCAATAAGAATAAAATAAAATAAAGATAAATTAAAATTTGGTGTCTACAGCTTGCCCCTCTTTGTCTGAGTTTCGAAGAAACTCGAGACAAAGATGTAGACACCAAATACCTGTATTTGTTCTGCTGTGAATTAAAACATGGAAAGGTCAGCGGGATAAAACCCAGACCTACCATGACATCGGTCAGTGGGATACAACCCAAACCTGCCGACATTTGTGGCATAAAAATCCAAGCCCAAAGTGATGTTGGTGGCACAAAATCCAAACCCAAACATGATGTGAACGATCAGTGGGATAAAACCCAATCCTATCGTGGTTGGTGGGATAATGTGACGCCCCGTATGATGGAGGGTTTTCATTTTATATATATCGTTGTTGGACGAGCGGAGTAGCACAGTTTTTCAACTCGGAAAAGAAAAGAAAAGTTTCGAAAAATGGCAGGGGTCGAATCCGGCCGGAAATCCGGCCAGTTTCTGGCCGGATAGCTGGCCGGATTGCCGTGCAGTTTTGAAAAAAAAATTGATCAGCTACTGCCTCGAATCCGGCCAGGAATCCGGCCGGAAATCCGGCCAGAAACCGGCCGGATTCTGACGTGGCACAGCCGGTCAGCAGCTTTGACCGGCTGTTTCCTTGATAAATATCTTGCTTTGGCTGCTTTTGCTCTTCATTTTTGCCCCTGTTCAACCGAGCTTCATAGAGAGAAAACTCTCAAATTTCCTAATTTCAATCTTTGCCAATATCTTGGGTTTCAACCGATGGTTTTGGAAGCTATTCCACACAAGGGTGTACTATGGTGGTTGAAAGCTTTTGGTGGCTTGGTTTTTGAAGGGAAGCTCTAAGTTGGTAGCTCTCTTGAATTTGAGGTGAGTTGAATATACAAGTTACTTTTGATCTAGTATTGGTTAATTAATGGTTTGTGGTGGCCATGTGTGTTATTTGGTGGAGTATTTCATGGGTTGAAGGAGTTTATGATGAATTTCTGATTTATTGGGTATTTTTCTGATTTAATATGACTATGCTTAGTTGGCTTGAATTGATGGATTGAAATGGTGTTAAATGAAGTGATTGTGCGTTAATTGTGATTGTTTGTGGGAAATTTACGCTTGTGGTATAAATTTCTGGTTTTAGGGTTTCAATTGGGGAATTTTTCCAAGGTTGGCTTATGAGCTTCTAATTGGCTCAATTGAGGGGAATTGAGGCCCTAATTGGATATGTTTTATCGTTTTCGAATTGTATGAGCAAATGTGGTTAATTGCTATGTGATTGGGTTTGTTTGTAGGTTGGAAAAATAAAGGAATTAAGGGGAAATGCTGTCCGATTTTGGATAGCATTGGTGACTTTGAGTTAAGTTAAAAGGCTTGGACTTGAATGATGAAATTGGCTATATTGGACGAGAATTATGAGCCGTGGAGGTGAGTGACCTTAAACTCTTTCCAACGGTACTTTAAAATGTTTCTTGCATCGTTTCTTTGATTGCATATCCTGTGTGCCGGCATATAAGTTCTTGACATGTTTTGGTTCAAATGAGTACTTGGAATTCGTGTGCTGGACCCCGACGTCTCCTCCACCGTTTAATGTTCCTGTAGAGCACCAATGGGCTCATTCTCACTGTTTAATGTTAAATGTTCAATGATAAATGATTGTGTGGAGCGTTGGCCGTCTAAGTACCATGATTTCACTGGCTCACGAGAGAAATGAAAGTGCATTGATTATTGAAGCATGGCATTATTGAAATGAACGATTGTGAACCTGATTTGATAACTGATTTTATTGGTTACTCGCTGAGCTTCTAGCTCACCCCAAAATGTTTTATTCCCCTCCACAGGGCTCAAGGCGAAGGAAGGGCTTGTAGTGTTTATTCATGGATTATCTCAATTGATGGATTGAATTTGTATTTCCTTTTGTGTAATCATTCCTATTGGGTTTGTATCGAACGTTTAGAATTGATTGGATGTGTAATGGTAAAGATTTGGATTTCCTCCTGTATAATAATTGTGATCAAGGATCAGAGTGGCGCAGTGGAAGCGTGGACGCTTCGCTTTTGATATGTAAAGTTTTGGGAACCTTTGATGTATATTTGAGATTTTATCTTGTATTTGCTTGAGGACTGTAGTGATCGACTGAGTCCCGGCGAGAGCTGGGCAGACGGCCCGTTGACCCCTCTGGTTCGCCTTTGGGGAAAATGGGGTCGTTACAGTTGGTATCAGAGCTTAGGCTTCAGATCTCTGTAGCGTATCCTAGGCCTTGAAGTTTAGGATGCCGGACTGTGGGTATGGTTTGACACATAAGTGATTGCTTGTAGGATTGAAACTTAGACGAGTACGTGTTGGTTGAATCTTAGTGCTTGTTTGGATGCTTGAATGACTTTTCTTGACTTGATTAGTGCAAGTGGAATGTCGAGGACGACATTCGTTTAAGGAGGGGAGATTGTGACGCCCCGTATGATGGAGGGTTTTCATTTTATATATATCGTTGTTGGACGAGCGGAGTAGCACAGTTTTTCAACTCGGAAAAGAAAAGAAAAGTTTCGAAAAATGGCAGGGGTCGAATCCGGCCGGAAATCCGGCCAGTTTCTGGCCGGATAGCTGGCCGGATTGCCGTGCAGTTTTGAAAAAAAAATTGATCAGCTACTGCCTCGAATCCGGCCAGGAATCCGGCCGGAAATCCGGCCAGAAACCGGCCGGATTCTGACGTGGCACAGCCGGTCAGCAGCTTTGACCGGCTGTTTCCTTGATAAATATCTTGCTTTGGCTGCTTTTGCTCTTCATTTTTGCCCCTGTTCAACCGAGCTTCATAGAGAGAAAACTCTCAAATTTCCTAATTTCAATCTTTGCCAATATCTTGGGTTTCAACCGATGGTTTTGGAAGCTATTCCACACAAGGGTGTACTATGGTGGTTGAAAGCTTTTGGTGGCTTGGTTTTTGAAGGGAAGCTCTAAGTTGGTAGCTCTCTTGAATTTGAGGTGAGTTGAATATACAAGTTACTTTTGATCTAGTATTGGTTAATTAATGGTTTGTGGTGGCCATGTGTGTTATTTGGTGGAGTATTTCATGGGTTGAAGGAGTTTATGATGAATTTCTGATTTATTGGGTATTTTTCTGATTTAATATGACTATGCTTAGTTGGCTTGAATTGATGGATTGAAATGGTGTTAAATGAAGTGATTGTGCGTTAATTGTGATTGTTTGTGGGAAATTTACGCTTGTGGTATAAATTTCTGGTTTTAGGGTTTCAATTGGGGAATTTTTCCAAGGTTGGCTTATGAGCTTCTAATTGGCTCAATTGAGGGGAATTGAGGCCCTAATTGGATATGTTTTATCGTTTTCGAATTGTATGAGCAAATGTGGTTAATTGCTATGTGATTGGGTTTGTTTGTAGGTTGGAAAAATAAAGGAATTAAGGGGAAATGCTGTCCGATTTTGGATAGCATTGGTGACTTTGAGTTAAGTTAAAAGGCTTGGACTTGAATGATGAAATTGGCTATATTGGACGAGAATTATGAGCCGTGGAGGTGAGTGACCTTAAACTCTTTCCAACGGTACTTTAAAATGTTTCTTGCATCGTTTCTTTGATTGCATATCCTGTGTGCCGGCATATAAGTTCTTGACATGTTTTGGCTCAAATGAGTACTTGGAATTCGTGTGCTGGACCCCGACGTCTCCTCCACCGTTTAATGTTCCTGTAGAGCACCAATGGGCTCATTCTCACTGTTTAATGTTAAATGTTCAATGATAAATGATTGTGTGGAGCGTTGGCCGTCTAAGTACCATGATTTCACTGGCTCACGAGAGAAATGAAAGTGCATTGATTATTGAAGCATGGCATTATTGAAATGAACGATTGTGAACCTGATTTGATAACTGATTTTATTGGTTACTCGCTGAGCTTCTAGCTCACCCCAAAATGTTTTATTCCCCTCCACAGGGCTCAAGGCGAAGGAAGGGCTTGTAGTGTTTATTCATGGATTATCTCAATTGATGGATTGAATTTGTATTTCCTTTTGTGTAATCATTCCTATTGGGTTTGTATCGAACGTTTAGAATTGATTGGATGTGTAATGGTAAAGATTTGGATTTCCTCCTGTATAATAATTGTGATCAAGGATCAGAGTGGCGCAGTGGAAGCGTGGACGCTTCGCTTTTGATATGTAAAGTTTTGGGAACCTTTGATGTATATTTGAGATTTTATCTTGTATTTGCTTGAGGACTGTAGTGATCGACTGAGTCCCGGCGAGAGCTGGGCAGACGGCCCGTTGACCCCTCTGGTTCGCCTTTGGGGAAAATGGGGTCGTCACAGATAAAACCTGATCCCAACGTGTCATTGGTCAGTGGATAATATCCGAACCGCCTTCAATTGGTCAGTGGGATAAATACCCAAACCTGCCTTCAATTGGTCAGTGGGATCAACACCCGAGCCTGCCTTCACTTGGTCAGTGAGATAATATCTAAACCAACCATACCATTGATCAGTGGGATAATACCCGAGCCTGCCATAGCATTGGTCAGTGGATAATATCCGAACTGCCTTCAATTGGTCAGTGGGATCAATACCCGAGTCTGCCTTCACTTGGTCAGTGAGATAATATCTGTGAGATAATATCTGAACCAACCGTACCATTGATCAGTGGGATAATACTCGAGCCTGCTTTCATTTGGTCAATGGGATCCATACCCGAGCCTGCCTTCATTTCAACTCAATAAAATGGTTAGTAGGATACTCCCAAGCCTATCGAAACCCTTTCCAACTCCCATTTTTCAACTCCAATTCGATAACACGGTTAGTGGGATATTCCCAAACCTACCGATATTCCAACTCCAATCAAATCCAACATGATAAATGGTTATTGGGATGCTCCCAAGCCTACCGAGATTCCAACCTTCAATTTTCCAACTCCAATTCGACAACATGGTTAGTGGGATACTCCCAAACCTACCGAGATTCCAACCTTCAATTTTCCAACTCCAATTCGACAACACGGTTAGTGGGATATTCCCAAAGCTACCGATATTCCAACTCCAATCAAATCCAACAAGATAAATGGTTAGTGAGATACTCCCAAGCCTATCGAAGTTTCAAATCCAACAACCAAATCCAATATGATAAACGGTTAGTGGGATACTCCCAAACCTACCAATATTCCAACTCCAATCAAATCCAACAACCAAATCCAACATGATAAACGGTTAGTGGGATACTCCCAATCCTACTAATATTCCAACTCCAATCAAATCTAACATGATAAATGGTTAGTGGGATACTCTCAAACCTATCGAAATTTCAAATCCAACAACCAAATCTAACATGATAAACGGTTAGTGGGATACTCCCAAACCTATCGAAATTTCAACAAGAAATTGAATTTGATTTTGATTTCTTTGATTTTTTTTTGATTGATTTTGTTTGATTTTGATTTTTTGTTTTTTTGATCTCTTGATTTTTTATTTTTGATTTTCTTTCTTCTTCTTTTTTTTTTTTTTTTTTTTTTTTTTTTAGGGAATCTTTTCAAAAATAATTTGCCCCAGTGTAGGGCACTTTTTTCTTCTTTCTTCTTTCTTCTTTCTTCTCTTTTTCGGTATCGGCCTTCCACATCACTAGATGCTTCTTCATCGATTTCAGCCATGAATACCTGCTGTAACAGCCCCACCTCCCCCTAAGGCGAACCAGAGGGTTCGGCGGGCCGCCTGCCCGGCTCTCGCCGGGACTCAGTCGTTCACTAAAGTCCTCAAATGAATTACAAGAATAAACCTCAAATATACATCACATGGTCCACAAATATACATCCAAGTCTCCAATAATTACATGTCACAATTGCAGCGGAAACAATTCCCAACTATACATAAAATGATTCCACATCCAAATTGTACAACATAAAGGCCATCCATTCACGTGAATAAGCACAACAAGTCCTGCCTTCGCCTTGAGCCCTGTGGAGGGGAATAAAATATTTTTGGGGTGAGCTAGAAGCTCAGCGAGTAACCAGCAAAATCATTAAGCAAATATATTTCACAATGTTGCATTTCGATGATTTCGATGATGTCGTGATTCAGAGATCAAATGTCCGTTTAGTGCTCTTGTGAGCCGGTGAAATCATAGCACTTGAACACCCAACGCTCAAATATTTCATTTAACATTAACTCACGAACTCACGAAAGTGGGAGCAACATCGGTGCTCCAGATAACCATGAACATGAACCATAAACAAGGTGGAGACGTTGGTGTCCAGCACAAGACTTTCCCAGAACTCATTGAAGCCAAATCATGTCATGAATTCACATGCAAGCACGCATGATATGCAATCGAATAATTAATGCAAGAAACATTTCACAAGTACTTTGGAAATAGTTTAGGGTCACTCACCTCCATGGCTCAGAAACCATCCATCACATATCATTGCCTTGCTCAAATCCGAGTCTTAGATCACAAACTCAATGCAAACAAATCCCTTCAAAGTTCGGACAGCACTTCCCCTAAATTTACAAACTTTACCAGCCATCATGGCTTCATTATTTCCTCATCCAGTCCCAAAGGTACACACACAACAACAAGTTCATCCAATAGTCATTCAGCAAGCTCCAAGTAGTACTAGTACAAGTCAAGCTAGGGAAAAGTCCGGAAATGAAAGTTAAGCTCAAAACCAGAAAAACAGTTTTGACGTCATTTTGCGGTAATGGCACCAAAGGTACTACGAGTATCGGATGGAGGTCCAAGACCCACCGTTTCGAAGCTAAGAACCAGGGCTACAACAATGTAGAAGGTCACTCAATCCAAATCCTAGCACAACTAGGTCAAATATGCAGAATACCCAACCAGAACCGTAATTGCAGGTTTACAAATTACACTATGCTGTAATCAGTACAACTCAGTCTAAACAGGTCCAAATGCAGAAATTCCAAAGGCATATGGTAGCTAGGACATCAAGCTACATTTCATCAGAAGACCTCAACACCCAAATCCAAAATAATTCCAGTCAAAACAACCCATTTCAGACACAGTTCTAACATCCTGATGAACCCAGAACAGCAATAGTAATTTCGGCTTATATCATTCTACACTACTCCAATTGACTTGAAATTTTACAGGCACCCTTAAAACATCAATACCTACAACTTTCATGTTTTGAGCCAAGGCCAATTCGCCTCTATCTATGACCTAAAAATTCGGACAGAATGTTCATCACAAAACCCTCACTTTTCAATTTTTGGTCCAAAACAGAAATTGGTTGTAATTAATCACTTTTTCCACCTCCTAGAGTCATTAAACATCATTTCCAATCATCATACATGACCCCATAATCATATCCATATGAAAACAGAAAAATCCCCAAAAATTATAAAACTTCACCAATTCAACCAAAATCAAGATATAATCCATAAATTTGCATCTCATACAACCACTAATCATGAATTGAACATCATTAGAGCAAGGAGAGGGGTCCTTCACAACTCACCTTAGCAATACAAGAGATAGAGCAACTAGTCACCTTAGCTTTCCAAACAACTCCACAAAACACCTCAAGACCACTTAGCAAAGAGATTTTATGGAATGATTTGGAGTTTTATTGGTTGGATTTGAAGATTGAGCAAGAAATAGAAGGAGGAAATTGAGAGCTTTTCTTTCTTTTCCTTTGAGAGAGAGCCGGCTATGAAGCTTTAGAAATAAGGATGATTTTTGGCAATTTTTTTGATATTTATTTGGTAAAGGTAAAGGTAAAGTCAAATGGTCAAAGTCCAAGACTTAATCTTATGGTGACACTTGTCACCTTTTGGTTCAAAACTTATCTTTTTGTCTCTCCAATACAAATATCTTAACACCTTGTAAAATAATATCACTAAATACAAAATTCCAAGAAGTTGTCAAAAATATATTGCGTTTACCGCACTTGCGGGTCCCACGTTCAAAATACGCTTTTAATTTCTCAAAAACTAACCGATACTAGAAAAATCATTTGAAAACTATTTTTGCTCATAAACTTTATCTGGGGAATTTTTCTAATAAAGAAAATGAAGAAAAGGCGGGCGATTAAATAAAATAAACCTTAGAAAATTAGAAAATTTTCGGGTTCTCACACTTATACTTTTCGGGGCGTCACACCTGCACAGAGGGCTTACCAAAGTACAATATGTACTTAAATTTCTTATTTTATTTTAAAAAATTTGATACAGCTACTACTCAAAAAAAGAGCAGCGTGATTGATTCGAAAGTATATTACTTAACTCTTGGGCGAAATGCTCAAATGTGTTACAAAAATTTGCCCCAGTGTGGGCCAATTTGATTGCAAAAATTTGTTTGGATGACTCTCCATTTATTTGAACAAAGTAAAAAACCGTGTTTCCTAAAATTTAAGAAATATCACATACTAACATATAATATAAAGAAAATTAAACGTCTTGCTTAAACTCATACAGCAAATTTCATGATGAATCTCTCAAACTAATACCAAATTGCAAAAGATTCCTCTCTCACTTTAGCATCAATGCTTAGGGTAATCGGTCACCACTTCTTGTTAGCTCATCTTTCAGGACCAATCAAGTGGGTATTATTTCTGATTTTGAGATAGCTAAGGAAAAAGAGAGGTTAGGATCTGCCTTATTCTTGTACCCAAATTGTATGTAACCCATTCAATATCACATCTTAGTGAAAGTAAATAGTTAGTCACCCTTATTTTTTAAGAAAACTTAGTCAACATATAAGTTTTATAAGCTTGTAACAAATGGGTAGAAACGATAGCTAAACATGTGAAAACTGATTATGGCCTTATGATCATGAGTGATTGGTAGATTTCTTAAGAGTATAATCCTTACTTCGAGTTGTCATGAAGGATAAGTCAGCGATGGATTTTATGAGCTTGTAATGTGGCTTGAAAACGATAGTTAAAGAAATAAGATTTTCAAGGACATTGCACTGACATTGCATTTCTTCCCAAAAATTGCCCCAGTTTTCGACTCAAAGATCTTGGACTTTGCTTGACTTTTATCCTCACTCAACAGGGACTTCAGCAGCGAATCTTCTTGCATTTTTCTTTGTATTTATTTTTCTTGTCTTTTCCTTTTTCTTGTCTTTCTTTTAAAAGGCATCCTTGCAGGATTTCACACGATGAGTAGTGTCAACTTCACATCTAATCAATTCAGAAATGCATCTAAAAAATTTTCTGACATCAGTATATGAGCATCACTTGCCAATTAGAAAATTTCTTGACAGAGATATTGTAAAGAACAGAAGTCAGGACTTTGGGCTTTTGTAATGGTGTCTGGTGGGGTGCTTAGAAAAGTTAAGGCTTGAAAGCGGATTTTAAAAAGCGATTTAAATGATCTGATATCGCATTGTTATGCCAACCCTATTTTAGGGTTAAATCAAAACTTACCCCAACTCATTCTCAACTAAGGTTCTCTTCTCTTTCATTTTCCTTTCTCTCTTCTTCTTTTTTTCGAGCCTTTCGTCATTCATCTTTTGAAACTTTTCAAAATTTGCCCCAATTTATGTTGACTGAAGCTTTCCTTTGTTCATTTCCTTTTCTTTTGGCCTTCCTTCAAAAATTTGCCCCAGTGTGGGATTTTTCTCTTTTCCCTTTTCAAAACTAAGTTTACCCCAGTGTGGGGTTTGCGATCATCAGGAGTTGCCAAACGAAATGATCATTCTGAAGGTTCAAAAAGGGTAACTAGGGATAAAGTATTTGTTTGGGAAAAGAAGAGGGTCTGACTTTTTATTCCATTCCTTACATTAACTTTGAAAGGAAACTTTCATTAATGTGAAATTTCTTGCATGTATCTGAATTAATTGATTGAGGAAGACTCCTATTCATCCATATCTGTGAAACATAAGTAATCCGTCGGACAATACTCTTCTTTTTTCTTTTCTCTTTTTTCAAAATTGAAGCCCAGATGTTAATGGTAAAATCAAATTTTCCCAACTTGTGGCTCACTCTCTTCTTTTAATTTTATCATTTTTGCCTTTTCTCTTTTTCTTGCAAAATTTCCCAATCTCCTTCCCCAATGTGGGGTGCGATCATAAGTGCTTTGAAAAGAACAACCCATTTTAGCTCAAATGAGGATGCAAAGGGTAAGCAGTGTTTAGGTTGCAGAAACGATGGCCAAAGCGTCATTCTTACGCCTTGTGACAACCAACGTAAAGAATAGCTCATTGAGAATCTATTCCCTTTTGATATTTGAAAATTTTCCAATGTAGGGTAGTGATCATTAAGGCTTTTATTTGAAATGAAATTATTCCTTTAAAGGCTCAAATGGGAGAGCAGATGATAAAATCTGTATAGATAGAGAAATGAACGCTTGAAATATCATTCCAAATTTTCAAAACAAACAAGAATAATGTACATTTTTGCTTTAACTTAGATGTGAATTGAATCTGATTAGATACCATGGATATTTTTCAAGCAAAGCTGCATCAATTTGCAATTTATCAATCAATGTGACTGATTTTGATTTTTTTAGAGGGGGGATTAATAGAAGTAGCCGAAATATGAATTGTACAGTGAAGGGGAAAAAGGTATTGCATTAGGTCTTTTGAGACAGACCAATCAGTTTGAGTGACCTCTTTTAATTCCAAGCACTCTTATTGTACAGTTTGGATCACCAATCTAGTGTGAATTTTCAGGCAAGAGGTTGAAAAAATCTCAATTTAGTCTTATTTCTTAAAATTTATCATGAAATCTCCCAATGAGCAAAAATAAAAAATGAAATATACATGATTATATACAAAACAATAATTGTGTAAATGAAAAACTTTATTGCTGGAAAAATTTGAAACCAAATTTCTTGTTTAATTATAATACAAATGAGAAAAGAAAAATCTCTAAAGAACTCCACATATACACACTTTTAGTCTCCTTTTCTTTTGGAACAAAAATGTATTAACAAATCAAATAAACAAAATTTTCCCTTGGACAAAGAATTATGAAGTCTCTTAGATGCTTTAGTCTAGTGCTTCCAGATAGATCCTTCATGTTTTCATTATAGGGTCTGCCCAAGAATCAAGTAATACTTGTAATTTTTAAACTTTATTAGACAAAATCGTTATCAGATGTAGAAAAAATATTTTTACCTTATTGAAATCTCTTTTATAAATGCAGGGGAGGGGAAAAATAAAAGAAAAAATACCCAGAGTTAGTAAGCAAAATTGTAAAATCGGTATGCATGTCCTATGGGGGAGCCCTTTTATGCCAAGCGTAGGCCTAGCATGAAAAATGCAATCCTCTGGGGTAGGCATTATACAATACCTGATGAATCCGACCAACTTATTGAGTGAAAAATAATTTGAAAAAATTTGGCCAAATGGAGTGAGAAGAGACATTTGTCCTAAAATGAGGACAAAGTCCGAATGGATTGCTTACTTTGATCGACACATAAAATGATGTGTGAAAGAACCTACTCTTGAAAGGATTGCAATGTCTCGACTAGTTCATTTAACGAACCCTAGATCGAAACCCTAAAAGAGAATAACAGGTCAAATGGATCGGATGAACTTGATGATTTATTCAAAAATTGACTGGATTATCCTAATAATGTGTGAACTAGTCAAATGAATTGAATGAAATTCAAAATTGACTGGATGACCCTAAAAAAGCGTAAATTGGTCAAGTGAAATTGATAATTTATTCAAAATTGACTAGATAGTCCTAAAAATGAATGAATGGATGGAGTTAATGACTTACTGTTGAACGAGTTGATCAAATAGATAAAATAGAATCGATGATCTTATTCAAAAATGAGTAATTTGTTCAAAAATGACTGGATTATCCTAAAAATGAATGAATTGAAAAAATGGATTGGATGACATTGATGAATAAAACGGTCCAATGAATTGAATAGAATTGATAGTTTATTCAAAAGTCGATTGAATTGTCTACCCATTGGTAGTTTCAAAAAATCATTGCGATGAATTAGTCTATGACCCTCCTAAAATCAAGATTTGGCCTCAATATATTTACCATCTCAATAATGAGGAATTACTTGTGAATTTCTTCAAATTAATGTCCTTTACACAAGGGAATTTTACCAAATATATTTAAAATGGCCAAAAAATGATTGTTAGATGCTCATATTCTAATGTACCAAAGATCACTCTATGAAAATGATCGGATCCTACCTTACCTAGTGCACTACCCCTTTGGATAATATAAGAAATATAGACGTGCAAGTCTCATTGGATTATATATCCGAGACACAAGGTGGCTTATTCCTAATAAGGGATCCCTTAAATGGCATTCCCTCTAAGGCTTTGTGCATGATGCCAATTTATCAAAGCAATTTAAATATGCAAATATGACCTAAGGAACCCTTTGTATGCCAGGGTGGGCCTAGAATGATGTTCAATCTATAAATGCAATATATTGAAATTTAAACGTGCAATAGCCTATCTAAGGAGGTAGGTTCTAAAAGAGGATCATCCCAGATCTCTTATTTCCTAGCGTTTGTGAATGCAAACGACAAGAAAACAAGGAAAATGTTAGTTCAACAAATAATCACATAACACGTTGGGCAATTAAATGATATAAAAAGCAAAAAAGATAAGGAAAGAGGGTGGAATCCCTCCCCTCATGCTTAGTGTCCCTAGTTAGGTAAGGATGACTCTATCCTAGGGTATTTCTAATATGGATGCATGAGGTTTGACTTACTAATGCATCTAGACTCAATAAGGCTTTAAGCTCCCAAGCCTTCAGACCTAAAGGCGAAGGGTCATCAATCCCAGGGCTTTCGGTCGGTGGCTCGAGCGATCCCTTAGGCATCGCTATGGGCGCAGTGCACACCATCCGCCTACCTAAGGAAATCGATCTTAATCCTACAGGGAGATGTGGGATGGCGCCCACGAAAAAGAAAAATAGGATAAACAAAACTATACATGCACGTATGAGGTGCTTTTCTTTTGAGGGGAGGGATTATACCATCAAATGCGGTCGACGGTTCTAGGGTAGCTACCCTCCCCCCCCCAAAATGCAAGTGCGATACAAGTAAAAGTAAAGAAACAATCCATTCATCGCATACATAGTGTACGAGGAGTAATTACGCGCGGGATAGATGCAAAAAAAACCTAAAAAGAGAAAAAAGGAAAAGGAAAAGAAGAATGCTACCTAATACCTCCAAATGTGATATATAAGAAGGTTAAAAGAAGAAAAGGTTGACTAAATCGAATGCTCAGACCCTCTAAGTCCCCAGTGTAGTCGCCAGCTATCGCGCCCCATTTTTAAATAAAATAATAAATAGGTTTTAGAAAATGGATTTTTGATTGATTGAAAAATGATGAATCTTAATTTTTAGAAAATAAGTAAAGAAAATGGAAAGGGCCTAAATGGAGTTTGAAAATGCGACGATTTTGGCCCAAATTATAGTTTAAAAAGGGTTTTTAAATAAAAAAATTGGAGTCACCACTTGGTATAAAGTTAACGTGTGACGGCCCTATCTCCCCATAAGGCAAACCAAAGGATTCGGCAGCCGCCTGCCTAACTCTCGTCAGGGCTCGTTCATTCACTTCAACAAAATAAGATAAAACCTCGAGAAAAAGTAAAACAAAACCAATTCGCAAACTTGAAACGCATACTTACATTCATTTCTTCCTCGCAAAAAAATACAACTCAAATATAACAAAAGCTTTAAGTTCCAATACTTCCAACCCTAATCAAGCACTAGAGCGGATGCAAATTGAAAATTTTAAAAGGATTAGACGATGCTATTCTATATAGGTCTCTCGCCCTTGTCGCATCCCCTGTAAGGAAAACAAAACTAACGGAATGAGCTAAAAGCCCAGTGAGGTTCCAGACACATAATCAACTTAAACAAGAACATTAGTCATGTAACAACACGTAATTCAGGAAACATTAACAATATAAAATAATGGTAACACATTCATTAAAAGGATAAATGCTCACATGGAGCCTTTGTTCTTTCATTCACCTTTCATTTCTTTATTCCTCCAATCATTTTAAAATGCAATTTGTACATGAAAACCCCTCCATTGACATTGTCACTCGTTCATTCATTTCATTCATCCCCCTTCTGGACATTGGCCAGACTCCACCCGACAACGTGGTAATACTCGAGTATACCAAACTTTCACCCAGGGTCACCAAATCGCCCGACCGAGTCCGCTTCTGGCTCGAGTCGACCGGCAACGAAGGGCAAGGGCCCAGTTCAGCCAAACAGCTTACATTCATGCACAACTAGCATTTAATCATTTAATCATTAAAAATTTCACATTCATTTAGGTCGAGTGCGATAAAGTACACACTCGCCTAGCAAAATTCATTTGTAACAAACATTTATTATTTAATCAAATATCCACAACAAATCATATAGTTCATGGAAACATAACAAACAAAGAACACTTACCTATTTACGCAAAATAACGTTCAAAGTATCCTTCCGGATAACACCCTCAATCACCAAGGAACCCTAATATAATCAAAAGAACACATTATGCTTCAACCATCAAAGATTTAAGTAATTCAAAGAAAATTTGAATACGTACTAGTACAAAGTATAAATATGATTTTGGTAGTGAAAAGAGTACCTTTAAACCAAAGGACATAAGTAAAATATTTGTAAAACTTATGATCACTCGTAAAACTTTAAAATCTCCATTTGAGTCGAAGTGACAAAGAAAACGTATTTCTATTAGTCGTAAATTTCATTTTTCCAAGGGTACAAGTTTCGGCTAAATTCTAACTTATATACCTCGATAAAAGAAGATGCAAATATCCTAGATGGTTCAAGTGGTATTCGCTCTCAAGCTTTACTTGAGTCGCAAGTAAATCTACCTAGCCCTTGAGCGTAAATTTGGGCAGCACACCCTTTGTATTTACCTATTTTCCAGCCATTTATGGATTCATTATTTTCCTCAATCAGTCCCAAAGTCACACACAAAATAATCTCATTTCAATAGCCGTTCAATAGGCTCAATGTCATACAAATACAAAATCAAGCTAGGAACATGTTCGGAAATGAAGTTTAAGTCATAAAACAAAAGACAGATTTGACGCCGTTTAGCATATCGGATACAACCGAAGCTACGCTTATCGGAATGGTGTGAAATTTAAACTATTTTGAAGCTAAGATAAAGGGCTACAACTTTGATGAAGGTCACTCAGTCCAGTTCGTAATGTTTCCAGGTCAAAATTTCAAAGTACAGAACCAGAATCTCACAAACCGGCTAGTTAACCGCACTATGCATAAATGACCATAACTCAGGCTATCGAATTCCGATTGAGGCCTTTTTAGGGCCATTGGAAAGCTAAGACATAGCACTACAACTTCTATTTTTTGGCCAAATGCTAATTTGGTACGGATCAGGGTGAACAGACATAGTCAGATTTGTGAAATGTCAACACTGTCCACAGAGCTCTACCTATGGCAGTTAGGGGTATTTTTGTCTTTTCACATGATACCGTGCTCGGATTGAGCTGAAATTTTATAGGCATCCATAAAACATCATTTCCTACAACTTTAATGTTTTAACCTAAGGCTGATTCTGATGAGGGAGCACCAAGGATCAATGGTGATCATGACCAAGTCATTCAAGTGCCACTAGGACTGGTCACAAGTGCTCGTGCCAAGAAGATGCGTGAGTCACTTCAAGCACTTGTATGCACCATCCAAGAAAGAATTGGAGATGACTTAAAGACCATTGAAGGCTTGGAGAATGAGAATTCCACAATTCACACCTTGCTCCAAGTGGATGAGCCAAGTGAAGCCGAGAGTTAGTTGACCACCTATTGGTCAAAGGCCGAGACTTAATAGCCTTTTAATTGCCATTTTAGTTGTTTACTTTTTTAATAAAATTTGGTCCAAACTAATCCTTAGTTGGACGAACACAAGTAGTCTTCTTTTAGTCATTTAAATTCGGCCCACAAGGCCCTAGTCATTAAAGCAAATCCATCCACTTTAGGGTTAGCTTTCAAGTCCATTGTATGGCTATATATAGCCAAGACAAGAGAGCTTTACAGTTAGTTTTTTGATCAATACAATTTTGAGTGTTTTCACCTTTCTCTTCCTAAGAGAGCCTTCTTGAACACTTGAGAATATTTCTCAAATTGTTCAATTGAACTTATCAATCAAGTAACTCTTTGGTTGTGGCGTTCATCTACCTTCAATTTGGTTCGTTAGTTCGTTAGATAGCGGGTTGAGATAATATCAATAACGTTCGTTATCTCGGGAATTAGTTTTGGGTCAAATTTCCGCTGCCTAAACCGTGGTGATTCGGTTGTCTAGATCGCGGCTTCACATCAGTTGGTAATCAGAACTAGTCGACAACCACCAGGTTATATCCTTCTTTTTCACTTTGTTTCGAGTCATATTCGTTTGTTATCAAATCTGATTTCGTGTGTCAAAAAAAAAAATCATCAGTCGCTAGTTTCCTTGTTTTCCGTTTGTCTTGACAGTCTACAAATTATCCCTTTTGCTGTCCACATTGTGTCGTCTATTGCTGCTGTGTTTTCTTGTCCTTAATTGCATCTCAGTGTTGTGTGTTTGAGTCTTGAAGTCATCGAGTCAAAAAAAAAAAATTGAAACAGCCGCTAAGATTTTGTGCCGTCGTTGTGTTCTTGTGTCTTGTTTCTCGCAAGCAATCTGTTTGCCGTCTCTTGCTACTGTTTAGATCAGATCATAGTCTTTTCATTGTGTTGTTGAGTCATTCTGGTCATGCAAAGAAACCACCAAAAAAGGAAAAAAAAAAAAAGAAGAGAAAAGAAGAAAACACACGCAAGAGGCAACCAAAATTCTGGTCGCTGGTTAATTCTCGAAACCGAAGTGTTTTCTTTGAACAAGAGGGCTGGGAAAATTGTTTGTTCTGCACAAAAAGGCTGAAACTGTTTTGTAATTATCTTCCTTGGAAACCTTGAAAGGTTTACCTTTATTTCTTGAAAATCTTGATTTCTTGATCTATTTTCTTTGTGAATCTCAGAAGTCTTTATACAAATTGGTGGGTTGTGTCACCGAATCTTGGTACACTTAGTGAAGGCCTTAATTGGCACAAGTACCAATAGGCTCTTGCTCTTGGAACCTTGGAACAAGGCTGATCACCGCTTGAACCAAGTTCTTGTTTTGCGGCTGCCTTGCACAAGACTGCCTTGGAACTTGCTGCTTTGGAACTTGCGGCTGCCTTGCAAGGCTACCTTAGTGGCTGCCCAATCATTCTTGTTCTTGAAACCTTGATTTTAAATTCAAGAGAAAGAAAATAATTCTGGTTGAACAAAAAAAAAAAAAAAGAAAGAAAAGAAAGAGGAAACCAGAATCGAATCACAAGAAATAAGAAACCCTCTTGAAATAGGAAACCTCCTTGACGAGGGAAACCCCAACCGACTTGGCTTGCTAGGACAAACCCTAGCCCCACCAATCTGTCCACTTCGGACTTGTTGCTTGATTTGGGAAACCAGCCACCAAAACAACCCTCCACATAATCCAAAATTACCTAAGAAACATTGTCTACAACTTCTGAAGGAAATCAGCCGCGTGCAAAGTCGGGTAGAGTCATTCTAAGATCCAAACAAGTTCTGCCATCTTGCTCTCTGATTCGGTTGAAGTAGCATTTTGTCCAGCCGTGTGCAATTGTGTTTTTGGAGTCCTTTTTAGATTACTTTGTGGCTAGATACACACAATCAGAATTCTAAACAGATTAGAGGTTGCTTAGCCATTAGGTTCCATTGAGTCCTTGTCCAAATTAAACTCTTACACCCTTGAATCATTCTTTTACGGACTAAGTCACTAAACTTCCAGTGTATTCTTGCCTGTGTAATTGTTGCCTTTTGAGTCTTCATTCAGTCTTAAATTCCAGCTACTCATACGCCACTTTTGGGGAAAACTTGATTAAAGTTGATTGAACTACTTGGAGAAAATTTCTGATTTCTTCAAGGGGGCAATCAAGGGATTTGGAAGTGAGTAGTGAGATCATTAGAGTGTTCTAAACACTTGAGTGATACACGAGAGTGACCGAAACACGTGAGGGAGTGAGTGAGGAATTTTTACCTTAACATTTGCTGAAGTTTTGCAGGATAACCCATGGCCAATGAAAATGACATCACCGTGACACAATTGGCATCAAGAATGGATGCTATATGGAGAGACATGCAAAGGAAATTTGTGCTCCGCTTTGAGTCCATGCAACAACAAATTGAACAATTGGATCCCTCCAGAAACGCCCAATTCGATCCCTCCAGAAACTCTTCTAGGAAAACTAGAGGGAAACTCACCGTGGACGAATTCAGTGACTCTAACTCAGAGGGAGAGTTCGAAGACGAAGAGTGAAGGCCGCGGAGAATGACACAGCGGGCTGACCATGTAAAGGATCAACTCAAGGGAATAAAATTAAAAATTCCTACCTTCTAAGGCAAATCGGATCCCGAAACGTACTTGGAGTGGGAGAGAAAGATTGAGTTGCTCTTCGATTGCAACCACTACACGAGGTCTCAAAAGGTAAAGTTGGCCGCCATAGAATTCACCGAGTATGCCGCAATTTGGTGGGATCAACTTTGCCTCAAACAACGAAGGAATGAAGAACCGGCCATCCGGACATGGAACGACTTGAAGCGAATCATGAGAAAGCGCTTCATACCTGGTCACTACCATAGGGATTTGCATCACAAATTGCAAATCCTCACTCAAGATAGTATGACGGTTGAGGATTACTTCAAAGAAATGGAAATGTCCATGATGCAGGCTGATGTTCGAGAAGATGAGGAGGCCACCATGGCCCAGTTTTTGGGAGGACTACGGCCTGATATTGCTGACATCGTGGAGTTTCAACACTACCTTGACATGGGGGAACTCTTGGATAATGCTATCAAGATAGAACGAAGGTTCAAGAGGAGGGGAACGAGCCGTCAAAACTCCAACTTCCAATCTGGAAATTGGAGACATGCGTCCTTAAAGAGGGAGGATCACCCCTCGAGTGCCCCACACCTTGCAAAATCGAATGGAAATTCAAGGGGGACTTTGAGGCCGAATACACTACCTTCCAAACCAACTTCAAGGAAAGGTTTTAAACCCCAACAAGAGGTCTTTAAACCAAGGACCTGTGACACCAAGTGCTTTAAGTGCCAAGGGTTTGGGCACATTGCTTCCCAATGTCCAAACCAATGAACCTTGATCCTGTTACCCAATGGAGATATATTGACCGATGAAGAAGAAGAGGAACATGAAGGGATGCCTCCTTTAGAAGAGGAGGACGAGCTTGAAGAGGTACCAGTCAATGACGCGGTTGGATGTCTAGTGGCAAGGCGAGCACTAGCCACTCAAGCTAGTCGAGATGAGCTCCAACGAGAAAACATCTTCTACTCATGATGTCATATACACAACAAGGTTTGTAGCCTAGTCATTGACCCAGGGAGTTGCACTAATGTTGCAACTGCACTAATGGTGGAGAGACTCAACTTACCTACAACCGACCACCCGCGTCCCTACAAGCTCCAATGGCTAAACAATAGCGGCGAGGTACATATCTCCAAACAAGTCTTAGTTACTTTTTGCATTGGTCGATATAAAGATGATATTGTATGCGATGTAGTACCTATGCAAGCTGCACACATTCTTTTAGGCCGCCCTTGGTAATTTGATAAGAGAGTTACTTTTGATGGTTTCTTGAACAAATGCTCCTTTTTGCATAATGGTAAGAAAATTACACTTGCACCTCTCACACCACAACAAGTGCATGAGGACCAAACCAGTTTGCAAAGGGAGTATGAAATGCATGTCACTAGTCAAAAACAACCATCGAAATTAAAACTAAAAGGGGTAGCCAAGACCTCAAGGAGTAAAAGTGAGCCTAACAGAACCAATGAGCTAGGAAAAGAAAGAAAAACTAGCATGCTAGCTCGAGTGAAAGATGTGAGGAAAGCTTTACATTCTAACCAAGTCTTGCTTATATTGATTTGTAAGGAAGCTTTACTCACTAATGAGTTTGATACTTCTCTGCCTAGTATTGTCACTAACCTTTTACAGGAGTATCATGATGTGTTCCCCGAGGATATACCTAATGGATTGCCACCTTTGAGAGGGATTGAACATCAAATTGATTTCATCCCTGGGGCTTCCTTGCCAAACAAGGCACCGTATAGGACTAATCCCGAGGAAACTAAGGAACAACAAAGGCAAGTAGAGGAGTTACTTGGCAAAGGATGGATTCGTGAGAGTCTAAGCCCTTGTGCTGTACCCGTCCTACTTGTGCCTAAGAAGGATGGAGGATGGAGGATATGCATTGACTGTCGAGCTATTAACGCCATAACGGTAAAGTATCGTCATCCCATATCTCGTCTAGATGACATGCTTGATGAATTGCATGGTGCAATCATTTTTACAAAAATTGATCTAAAAAGTGGATACCATCAAATTCGTATGAAAAATGGAGACAAATGGAAAACTTCTTTTAAGACTAAACATGGCTTATATGAGTGGTTAGTCATGCCTTTTGGCCTAACTAACGCACCTAACACTTTTATGAGATTAATGAACCATGTTTTGCATCCTTTCATTGGTAAATTTGTGGTAGTGTATTTTGATGATATCCTAATTTATAGTAGGAGTCTAGAAGAGCATGCAATACATTTACAAGCTGTCTTAGATGTACTTCGACAGGCAAGGCTCTACGCCAACCTTAAGAAGTGCACTTTTTGCACTGATCAACTTGTTTTTCTAGGATATGTTATAAGTGCACAGGGTGTACAAGTGGATCAATTAAAGGTGAAGGCTATAAATGAATGGCCAACACCTTCTAATGTAAGTGAGGTTAGGAGTTTCCATGGCTTGGCAAGCTTCTACAAGCTTTTTGTCAAGGACTTCAGCACCATAGCTGCACACTTACATCTATCATCAAGAAGAACTCACCATTCCAATGGGGGGAAGAACAAGCTAAGTCTTTCCAATTACTTAAACACCAGCTCACACATGCACCTGTTCTAAGTTTACCTAACTTCGACAAAGCTTTTGAGATAGAATGTGATGCTTCTGGTATAGGTATTGGGCCTGTTCTACTCCAAGAAGGTCGACCGATCGCATACTTCAGTGAAAAGCTAAATGGAGCCGCCTTGAACTACTCAACCTATGACAAGGAACTGATGGCATTAGTTCGAGCCCTCCAAACTTGGCAACACTACCTTCAACCTCGAGAGTTCATCCTGCATACTGATCACGAATCCCTCAAGCACATCAAGTCACAAACCAAGCTGAGTAAACGCCATGCAAGATGGATAGCTTTCATCGACACCTTTGCATTCATGATCAAATATAAAACCGGTAAGTCTAATGTAGTAGCTGATGCACTTTCTAGGAGATATACACTACTTACTACATTGGATGCCAAATTACTAGGATTTGAATATCTCAAGGATCTTTATGCCACTGACCCAGATTTTGGTGAGATCTTCCACTCCTTGCCACGAGACACTCGTGAGCATTACTTTCTTTCACAGGGGTTCTTGTACTACAAGAACAAATTGTTCATTCCACTAAACTCCATGCGACCCGTGTTGGTTCGAGAAGCCCATGGAGGAGGACTTATAGGCCATTTTGGAGTTACTATGACATTGTCCACCCTTCAAGAACACTTCTTTTGGCCACGCATAAAGAGGGATGTTGAACGACATATACAAAGGTGTGTAACTTGTCACCATGCAAAATCAAAGGTAAATCCTCACGGGCTCTACACTCCTTTACCTATCCCTCATGCACCTTGGGTTGACCTATCTATCGATTTCGTACTCGGATTACCTAGAACTAGACAAGGTCATGACTCCATCTATGTTGTGGTTGACCGCTTCTCTAAAATAGCATATTTTATACCTTGCCATAAGACCGATGACGCTAAACACATAGCTGACTTGTTTTTTAGAAACATAGTTCGTTTGCATGGCATGCCTCGTACCATTGTCTGATAGAGATGTAAAGTTCCTTAGCTACTTTTGGAAAACTTTGTCGTGTAGGCTAGGCACTTAATTGCTTTTCTCTACTTCTAGTCACCCACAAACTGATGGACAAACTGAAGTAGTCAATAGTACCTTGTCTACTTTGTTGCGTGCCACAATAGAAAAGAATATTAAGACTTGGGAAAATTGCTTACCGCATGTTGAATTTGCTTACAATCGCTCTGTGCACACTGCTACATTGCACTTATCTCCTTTACCTGAGCATGAGAGAGTTAACATGGATGGTAAGAAAAAGGTAGAGTTTGTGCGAGATCTATATGCCAAAGTTCGAGCCAACATCGAGAAGCGCACCCTCCAATACATCCAAAATGCGAACAAGGGACGCTGCAAGATGGTCTTCGAACCAGGCGACTGGGTATGGATCCACATGCGCAAGGAGCGTTTCCCACTTCAAAGACGCAACAAACTCCAACCAAGGGGAGATGGTCCCTTCCAAGTCGTGGAGAAAATAAACGATAATGCCAACAAACTTGACCTTCCAAGCGAGTATGTGGTACATGCTACATTTAATGTTGCTGACTTGAGTCCCTTTTATGCAGACGATGAGTTTGATTTGGTTACAAATTGCCTTCAAGAGGAGAGGACTGATGAGGGAGCACCAAGGATCAATGGTGATCATGACCAAGTCATTCAAGTGCCACTAGGACCGGTCACAAGAGCTCGTGCCAAGAAGATGCGCGAGTCACTTCAAGCACTTGTATGCACCATCCAAGAAAGAATTGGAGATGACTTAAAGACCATTGAAGGCTTAGAGAATGAGGATTCCACAATTCACACCTTGCTCCAAGTTGATGAGCCAAGTGAAGCCTAGAGTTAGTTGACCACCTATTGGTCAAAGGCCGAGACTTAGTAGCCTTTTAATTGCCGTTATAGTTGTTTACTTTTGCAATAAAATTCGGTCCAAACTAATCCTTAGTTGGCCAAACACAAGTAGTCTTCTTTTAGTCATTTAAATTCGGCCCACAAGGTCCTAGTCATTAAAGCAAATCCGTCCACTTTAGGGTTAGCTTTCAAGTCCATTGTATGGCTATATATAGCCAAGACAAGAGAGCTTTACAGTCAGTTTTTTGATCAATACAATTTTGAGTGTTTTCACCTTTCTCTTCCTAAGAGAGCCTTCTTGAACACTTGAGAATATTTCTCAAATTGTTCAATTGAACTTATCAATCAAGTAACTCCTTGGTTGTGGCGTTCATCTACCTTCAATTTGGTTCGTTAGTTCGTTAGATAGCGGGTTGAGATAATATCAACAACTTTCGTTATCTCGGGAATTAGTTTTGGGTCAAATTTCCGCTGCCTAAACCGTGGTGATTCGGTTGTCTAGATCGCGGCTTCACATCAGATTCAGCCTCCGTCATGGCCGAACAGTACCGGATAGAACAGGGTAAGATGAAAACCCTAAAACTGAAATTTCCATAATACTACTTCCAACTATGAAATATGCTCATAAACTACCAAAACTACAACTTTAAACCACTAATTAGCAATTAATTGAAGTAAAGAGGAGGTTCTTGGCAAAATACCTTGGAAACTCAAGAAAAATGGTAGTTTAGTATCTTTCCTCCCACAATCACTCCACCAACTCCTTCAACCTTCCTTAATAAGCACTTGTATGGTGTAGTTTCAATTTTGGTTGGCTACAACTCAAGATTCAAGCTAGCAAGTGAAGTAGAAATTGAAGTTTCTCTCCCTGTTTTTCTCCTCAAGAGGGTCGGCCAAGAGAAGCTAAAAATGAAGAAAATGTTGGTCAAATTTTGATTCTATTCAAGAGGTAAGAAAGTCCTTGGTCCAAGTCAAAAGTCCAATAAATTTAAGACAAGTGGTTAGCCAAGATTAATCCTTATCTTATTGTCTTCCAACACTAATCTTCCTAGCTAATCCCCAATTATCACCTAGCACCTTGTAAAATAATAATACTTAGCACAAAAATCACTTAATCACCAAAATTTTATCGCACTAACAGGTCCCACGTCTATAATGCGTTTCAAATTTAATGTACACTAACTTATACTAGGAAAATGATTTAAAACTGTACTTGCTTATAAAAATGCATAGAAACTTTAATATTTTAAAGGCAAGTATAAAAATGTAGGCAAAAATAAAATGAGGCCTAGAAAATGTGAAAATTTTCGGGTTCTCACACTCTCTCCCCCTTAAGAAATTTCGTCCTCGAAATTTTTACCTTCAGATGCCTCAGGAGCTTGTTGGTTGTCTAAGGCATATATCTTTGCCGGTACTTTTGTTCGATTCCCTCTTTCATTCACTTGTTTCGGTTTGGTTCCATCCAGTGATTGAGCACTATTCCCCTTTGGCTGTTTCATCGGGCAACTACTAATTTGGTGGTCGCTACTCCCACAAATCAAATATTTTCGCCCTTTCCTCCAACACTCATTCTCAGTATGATTTGCCTTTCCACAATATCCGCAGGCCAGGTGAGAAGCCACTTTTTGGCTTTCTAGAGAAATTTCCCATGACCTATCTCACTTCTTTTGATAGATCTTTCATCTAGTGCTCCTAATGTCCATGGTGGGCGGGGTGAAGGGTTCAATTTTTGTACTTTAGAAGGCACTATCTTTTCGCTAGATTCCTCAGATACACTACCAGATGCACCCTTTTTTCGTGTTTGGAAGGCTTTTACCTGTGCCTTTGCATCCTCAATCCTTTGGGCTTTCTCAAGGGTTTCCGTAAAGGTATTAACCTGAACCGCTGCTAAAGCTTCCTGGATTTCCAGATTCAATCCTTATATGAACCGTCTCACTCTTCTCCGCTCCGTGGCCACCAATTCGGAAGCAAACTTGGACAGTTTAGTAAATTTAGTCTCATATTCGGCCACACTCTGGGTTCCCTGACGTAACCCAATAAACTCGTCCTCTCTCCTTTCTTGGACTAAAGGTGGGAGATATTTCTCGTTAAATTCCCTTACAAAGTTCGCCCATGTCCATACCATCTGTTCTCTTTTTCACTTGACCCTAATTACATTCCACCATGTTCGGGCCGGTCCTTCGAACTGAAACACAGCAAAGTTCACTTGTCTTTGTTCTGTGTAGTTCAAAGCTGCGAAGATATTAATTATTGCCTCTAACCACTGTTCAGCTATATCCGGCTCAGGCCCTCCATGAAATTTCGGAGGTAGAAACTTTTGGAACCTCTCAAGAGCCGTATCCTCTCCTATCTCAGGATTCTGGGGTTGATTCACTGGCACTTGGCCTTGCTGATCTACCAGTTGAGCTAGAATATTTGTCATTTGTTGTATTGCCGTCGCCACTTGGTCTCCGGCCTCAACCCTTGGTCCATGTTCTTGCTCGGCCACCATTTCTCTTTCTTCTCTCGGTTCTTGAGTTCGCTTAGTCCCACGGCCACGACCACGTCCACGACTACGTCTCCCTTCCATACCCTTTTCCACTCTCTCTTTTTTTTTTTAAAAGATGATTTAGTATGTAACAAAGTAAATTGACTAAAACGACAAGATATAACACACCAAATTCACATAGCTACATATCAAGTTGAACAAAAACAAAATCAAGTACAACAAATACCATACACGTAAGTATTAACATGCCACAAGCCAAATATATACAGTAGCAATACAGAGACAAAACAAAAGTAAACACGACATGCCGTTCCATACTCGGTTAAAATATTTCCCGTCCAATCTCTCACTTCTATTACTATCCGAATTAGACATCCGTAGATCCCTTGCACTTGCTCTCACCAAACGCTAGCCCATTCCTGTTCCTCGAAATGAAGATCGCAAGTCCTTGGTATTGCCCTCAACTCCCGCATACCCGGGTACAAGAATCTGAGATAATTCACCACTCGAGCTGGCCAGTCCCAAGAGTAAATTATCTACCATTGAGATTTCTACCTAACGTACATAACTATTGTCCTCAAGTACCATGAGAAAGATTTAAGACCTATAACACTTTATGGTTCATAGCTTATGCTCAAAAGAGCACTTAGTCCTTCATACTTATTCAAGAAATTAGGACCATAACACCACTTGGCCCAAGTTCACTTCGCGCAGAGACCACGCGAAGTGGCTTTGATACCACCTGTGATGGCCCCACCTCCCCCTAAGGCGAACCAAAGGGTTCGGCGGCCGCCTGTCCAACTCTTGCCAGGACTCGTTTATTCACTTCAACAAAATAAGATAAAACCTCGAGGAAAAGTAAAACAAAACCAATTCCCAAACTTGAAATGCATACTTACATTCATTTCTTCCTCGCAATAAAATACAACTCAAATATAACAAAAGCTTTAAGTTCCAATACTTCCAACCCTAATCAAGCACTAGAGCGGATACAAATTGAAAATTTCAAAAGGACTAGACGATGCTATTCTATATAGGTCTCTCGCCCTTGTTCGAATCCCCTGTAAGGAAAAAAAAACTAACAGAATGAGCAAAAAGCCCAGTGGGGTTCCAGACACATAATCAACTTAAACAAGAACATTAGTCATGTAACAACACGTAATTCAGGAAACAATAACAATATAAAACAATGGTAACACATTCATTAAAAGGATACATGCTCACATGGAGCCTTTCGTTCTTTCATTCACCTTTAATTTCCTTATTTCTCCAATCATTTTAAAATGCAATTTGTACTTGAAAACCCCTCCATTGACATTGTCACTCATTCATTCATTTCATTCTTCCCCCTTCTGGACATTGGCCAGACTATACCTGACAACGTGATAATACTCGAGTTTATCAAACTTTCACCCAGGGTCACCAAATCGCCCAACCGAGTCCGCTTCTGGCTCGAATCGACCGACAACGAAAGGCAAGGGCCCAGTTCAGCCAAACGGCTTACATTCATGCGCAACTAGTATTTAATCATTTAATCATTGAAAATTTCACATTCATTTAGGTCGAGTGCTATAAAGTACACACTCGCCTAGCAAAATTCATTTGTAACAAACATTTATCATTTAATCAAATATCCACAACAAATCATATAGTTCATGGAAACATAACAAACAAAGAACACTCACCTATTTACGCAAAATAACGTCCAAAGTATCCTTCCAGATAACACCCTCAATCACCAAGGAACCCTAATATAATCAAAAGAACACATTATGCTTCAACCATCAAAGATTTAAGTGATTCAAAGAAAATTCGAATACGTACTAGTACAAAGTATAAATATGGTTTTGGTAGTGAAAAGAGTACATTTAAACCAAAGGACATAAGTAAAATATTTGTAAAACTTATGCTCACTCGTAAAACTTTAAAATCTCCATTTGAGTCGAAGTGACAAAGAAAACGTGTTTCTATTAGTCGTAAATTTCATTTTTCCAATGATACAAGTTTCGACTAAGTTCTAACTTATATACCTCGATAAAAGAAGATGCAAATATTCTAGATGGTTCAAGTGGTATTCGCTCTCAAGTTTTACTCGAGTCGCAAGTAAATCTACCTAGCCCTTGACGTAAATTTGGGCAGCACGCCCTTTATATTTACCTATTTTCTAGCCATTTATGCCTTCATTCTTTTCCTCAATCAGTCCCAGAGTCACACACAAAATAATCTCATTTCAATAGGTTCAATGTCATACAAGTACAAATTCAAGCTAGGAACATGTCTGGAAATGAAGTTTAAGTTATAAAACAAAAGATAGATTTGACGGCGCTTAGCGTATCGGACACAACCGAAGCTACGCTTATCAGACTGGTGTCAAATTTATACCGTTTCGAAGCTAAGATAATGGGCTACAACTTTGATGAAGGTCAGTCAGTCCAGTTCGTAATGTATCTAGGTCAAAATTTCAAAGTACAGAACCAGAATCTCACAAATAGGCTAGTTAACTGCACTATGCGTAAACGACCATAACTCAGGCTACCGTAGTCCGATTGAGGCATTTTTAGGGCTGTTGGAAAGCTAAGACATAGCACTACAACTTCTGTGTTTTGGCCAAATACTAATTCGGTACGGATCAGTGAGGTTCTAGACACATAATCAACTTAAACAAGAACATTAGTCATGTAACAACACGTAATTCAGGAAACATTAACAATATAAAACAATGGTAACACATTCATTAAAAGGGTACATGCTCACATGGAGCCTTTTGTTCTTTCATTTACCTTTCATTTCCTTATTCCTCCAATCATTTTAAAATGCAATTTGTACGTGAAAATCCCTTCATTGACATTGTCACTCGTTCATTCATTTCATTCTTCCTCCTTCTGGACATTGGCTACACTCCACCCGACAACGTGGTAATACTCGAGTATACCAAACTTTCACCCAGGGTCACCAAATCGCCTGACCGAGTCCACTTCTGGCTCGAGTCAATCGGCAATGAAGGGCAAGGGCCCAGTTCAGCCAAACAGCTTACATTCATGCGCAACTAGCATTTAATCATTTAATCATTGAAAATTTCACATTTATTTAGGTCGAGTGCGATAAAGTACACACTCGCCTAGCAAAATTCATTTGTAACAAACATTTATCATTTAATCAAATATCCACAACAAATCATATAGTTCATGGAAACATAACAAACAAAGAAGACTCACCTATTTACGCAAAATAATGTCCAAAGTATCCTTCCGGATAACACTCTCAATCACCAAGGAACCCTAATATAATCAAAAGAACACATTATGCTTCAACCATCAAAGATTTAAGTGATTCAAAGAAAATTCAATTATGTACTAGTACAAAGTATAAATATGATTTTTGTTGTGAAAAGAGTACATTTAAACCAAAGGACATAAGTAAAATATTTGTAAAACTTATACTCACTCGTAAAACTCTAAAATCTCCATTTGAGTCGAAATGACAAAGGAAACGTGTTTCTATTAATCGTAAATTTCATTTTTCCAAGGGTACAAGTTTCGGCTAAGTTCTAACTTATATACCTCGATAAAAGAAGACGCAAATATCCTAGATGGTTCAAGTGGTATTCGCTCTCAAGCTTTACTCGAGTCGCAAGTAAATCTACCTAGCCCTTGAGCGTAAATTTGGGCAGCACGCCCTTTGTATTTACCTATTTTCCAGCCATTTATAGCTTCATTCTTTTCCTCAATCAGTCTCAAAGTCATACACAAAATAATCTCATTACAATAGCCGTTCAATAGGCTCAATGTCATACAAGTACAAAATCAAGCTCGGAACATGTCCGGAAATGAAGTTTAAGTCATAAAATAAAAGACAGATTTGACGCCGCTTAGCGTATCAGACACAACCGAAGCTACGCTTATCGGACCATTGTGAAATTTATACCGTTTCGAAGCTAAGATAAAGGGCTAAAACTTTGATGAAGGTCACTCAGTCCAGTTCGTAATGTATCCAGGTCAAAATTTCAAAGTACAGAACCAAAATCTCACAAACAGGCTAGTTAACCGCACTATACGTAAAAGACCATAACTCAGGCTACCGAAGTCCGATTGAGGCGTTTATAGGGCCGTTAGAAAGCTAAGACATAGCATAAAACTTCTGTGTTTTGGCCAAATGCTAATTTGGTATGGATCAGGGTGAACAGACACGGTCAGATTTGTGAAATGTCAACACTGTCCACAGAGACCTATGGCAGTTAGGGGTATTTTTGTCTTTTCACATGGTACCATGTTCGTATTGAGCTGAAATTACTGTAAAACATCATTTCCTACAATTTTGATGTTTTAACTTAAGGCTGATTCGGCCTCCATCATGGCCGAACAGAACCGGGCAGAACAGGGTAAGATGAAAACCCTAAAACTGAAATTTCCATAATACTACTTCCAACTATGAAATATGCTCATAAACTACCAAAACTACAACTTTAAACCACTAATTAGCAATTAATTGAAGTAAAGAGGAGGTTCTTGGCAAAATACCTTGAAAACTCAAGAAAAATGGTAGCTTAGTATCTTTCCTCCCACAATCACTCCACCAACTCCTTCAACCTTCCTTAATAATCACTTGTATGGTGTAGTTTCAATTTTGGTTGGCTACAACTCAAGATTCAAGCTAGCAAGTGAAGTAGAAATTGAAGTTTCTCTCCTTGTTTTTCTCCTCAAGAGGGTCGGCCAAGAGAAGCTAAAAATGAAGAAAATGTTGGTCAAATTTTGATTCTATTCAAGAGGTAAGAAAGTCCTTGGTCCAAGTCAAAAGTCCAATAAATTTAAGACAAGTGGTTAGCCAAGATTAATCCTTATATTATTGTCTTCCAACACTAATCTTCCTAGCTAATCCCTAATTATCACCTAGCACCTTGTAAAATAATAATACTTAGCACAAAAATCACTTAATCACCAAAATTTTATCGCGCTAGCGGGTCCCACGTCTATAATGCGTTTCAAATTTAACGTACACTAACTTATACTAGGAAAATGATTTAAAACTGTACTTGCTTATAAAAATGCATAGAAACTTTAATATGTTAAAGGCAAGTATAAAAATGTAGGCAAACATAAAATAAGGCCTAGAAAATGTGAAAATTTTCTGGTTCTCACATAAGGTGTATCAAGTCACCTAAAAATGAATTTTTTTTTTAAATAAAATTATGGAAAACCCTTTTTAAATGGCACCTAAGTCTACGAAAATCAGAGATAGCGTTCGGGAGTCACGTTTGAAGAAAGGGAAGGAAAGAATAAAAATTCAAGGCACCCTTTCCACCTAACCAAGGCTAGTTGCGTGATTTAGTCAAAAATTTTCTTATTTTAACCTAAAGATTTATCACATTTGGATGTGCTATATGAATGCAAACTCTAGACCTAGAAGGGTATCGGAGGGTCAAAATATCTCTTCGAATTTTAATTGGTGCAAATCGCATTAATTGCGACGCCCAAAAGTGATTATTTCGTAAAAGTCACGAATTATGCAAAAATATGAGACTCAAAGAAAATACTAAAATAAAAGAATGTACAAATATAATTATTACAAATATACGTGACCTAAAGGAATGCATCATGTCGGGTATGGGAGACTAATGTTCGTGACTCAATTTTTCCTTTATTAGAGGGAATACGAGCGTGCAAAGACTAGAAAGCTAAACTCGTCCATATCCCATACTCAAGGGGTTGTTTCCTAATCTAAACAAGCAAATGTACTGACCTATCTCTAATTTTTCCTATATGAAATGCAAGTCTAATGTTATGTATCACATATAGGGATATATATAGGAAAATTTGGGATAAGGGGTATACGTATAAGGGGAATATGGAGGGAAAATACATATATAGGGGAAGTATGGGATAAGGGTCATATGTATAGGGGGGGAATATGGAAAAAATTATAAAAGACCCCAGAAAGTGAAAAATATGCATGAAATGAAGGGATTTTATCACACAATCATGATCTAACGCTCGAAGGGCTCCTAAGGGTCTAGCGTTGGACTAACCCATATTTCTACTTTCTCACTAGCGTTGGACTAGTGAAAAATCGAACAAAGAAACCATAACTAGCGTTGGACTAGTGTGGCATTGTCATACCTTAATTATAACTAACTAATCATGTAAAACTAATAAAAAGCATGTAAACACATAATATCACATAAACACATAACACATAATCATGATATCTAGATGCAAGGCCCTAGAAAAGCGAGTAGCACGTAACACACAAGCATGCAAAAACACACAAGGCAAATAAAACAAATAAATCCCTAACTATTACATTCGGGGGCCCTACTACAATTTAAAAGGGGAAAGAATTAAATAAAATGATATAATAACCTAACTATTACAATTGTGGCATTTAATTGCCTTCCCAAATAATTACAAATTAAATTAAATAAATATACAAAATTAAAACAAATAAAGTAACTAAATGAATAAAATAAAACATTCAAAAGACATGCAATTAAGCACATAAAATCACATAAGGGCACATAGGGTCAAGTAAAGTCAAAATAATGGTTAAAGTGTACCTCCCTTGAGTTTGTGCCCTAATGAAGCGAAATTACTTATTTACTCTCCAAAACAATAAAAATGTCAAGGTACCACTTTAATTAATGAATAATCACATGAAATGGAAATGAAGAAGAAATTGAATCACTCAAAGCAAACCAAGGAAAATAAACTACTGATATTTAACCAATTAAGACAAACAAAGACCCAATTGAAAGATTAAAAAAGTTTAAGGGGCCAATTTATTATTATTATAAATACTAAGGGTCTAAAAGGAAATAAATTAAGGACTTAAGGTGAAACGCAACCCAAACCAAAACTAAAATTCTCACAAAATAAATAAAAAACTATTTGCTACGATTAAACAACAAAATACCAAAATCTCTAAAATCCAAATCAAAACTAAGAATTATCAAGAATCATTAAATACTCAAATTCTATCCTAAAATTCCTAAACAATCTGCCCAAAAACATATTAAAACATACCAAAGGAAATTGATGTTTAAAAGGGACCAAATTGATTGATTTTCCTAATTTTTGGGCTTTAGTAGCATTAGATAGAAATTAGGGGATTAAAAGGCAATTTTCCTTTTTTATTCACATGCAATTTACGTAGAAGAAGCTTTCTCTGCAACAATTCTATTTCCAACCGTGGCTTTCTTCCATTTCATCATGCAAACAAGTCCAACAAATATCCAGATTTTAGATCAAAACAAGCAAACACTACAAGCTTCAATCATCAACTCAACCAAACATTACATTTTGTCGCAAGATCAAAGCTGAGAATCTGAGTTGACCAACAGCAAACGAAAGGGAAAAAATGCAGCAAGGGACGCAAGAGATTATATGCATCAGGAAGACATTACAAGCATCAGCAGCTCCATGATACAATTGAATGTAAAAATGCAGCAGAGGCACAAGGAGAGAAACTCGCGGCAAACATGCACACTCAATCAAATCTCACTGTTTTATCAATCCAATAACCCAATAGATATCTGAACCTATTTAGCTAGCATAATCTGGGCAAGATTTGTGATTTGTAAAAAAAGGAAAAACATGCAACTATAAAAGAAAGAAATGAAACCAATCTCCTATAACTCAAAGACAGAACCATTGAAAGCTAGCATTGTTTCATGAAACCATCAAACACAGAAGCCCCCAAATCCTTTAACACATTCGAATTTTTGCCATTTCAGTTGAAAAACTGATTACGGGAACCCAAAAGGAAACTGCAAACTTGCTCAACTAAAGGATAATGCAACCTATATAGGCAAGATAACAAAACCATAAGATAAACAAGAACCCCAACACTCATTAAACTCCATAAAACCAATCATGAACTCACGGTTAAACATGCAATAAGGAAGAAGAAAACACCTCCAAAACTTCAAACAACTTAGTCGAAGCTTTGCTGCATTTTTCTATTGCCATTTTCATGGTTTCTGATACAAGTTTTTCCCGTCCAAACATTACTAACGACTCAACCAACAACAACTTGAGCCAAAGTAAGAAATCCATCTAGCATTCTTTCTACTTTGACCACAAAATTCTTATGTTTAAATGCAAAAGTTAAGAGGAGAAAAGCATGCAAAAATCTGGAAAATGTTCGCAACTTCAAAAACCTTCTAAAACTTTCTTTTGGGTTAGTTCCAGCAAAATTTTTCCATCCCAAGTTCAGAAACAAAATGGAATCATAATGCAACTTCTAACGATACCCAAATCTTATTTATTCAAATATCACATACAATCACAAGAAGACATGGAGGAAATTTCTGGATGAAAACAGCAAGAAAGATGCAAACGGCAAGAGCAAATGAAGCAACATTTTGGCATGCTTGTTGCATCTTTAGGCATAGATGAGAAAAAAGAGAAGCATGGGATACCTTTCAACAGCTTTGGGCCTCAAAGGAACGTGGAAAAACTCACGAAAAACACATTTCAATATTGGAATCTGACCATCAATCTTGCTGCAGAAAACTTCAAGAACCTGGCTCGAATTTTTCAGATTTCGAAATGGGTCATTGTTTGAAAAGGTGATTTTTGGTGGTTAGCAGAACCGACCTGAATCAGTCCTCTCTCAAGTGAAATGTGGTGAATTCGCTTGTCCGAAATGGATGGCGGGGCTTCTCTCCTGGGATCACTCCGACGATCAAGTCAGTATATTGAGAGAACGAGAGAAAACAAGAGTGCGTACGAATGAACAGTATGCTTACTTGTTGAGGGCACGTGGGGGGCATTTATGGGGCAGGAGTGGAAGATAGGACGGAGGGCTCATGCTAGTGGGACCCATGTCCTGGTCATTACGGCTCTGTTCCCTGCCAGGAGGTCTGACTCTGACACTGTAGCCGCCTGGACGTGATGACGGGGAGCCTTGCATAGTAGCCATTAAGAGCATCAGGTGCTTTTCAGATAAAGCACTGGTCCCGTGTGATGTCAGACGTGTTGACATCATCAGCGTGCAGACGAGGTGGGAGCCTAGAGGTCATCCAAGCAGGTCAGCCAGAGATCTGACCGATCTCAAGAGTCAGGTCCAGGACATGACCGCGCTAGTGCGAAGGACGAAATGAGGTCACCTCGGCACTGCAGGGTGGCCGAGGTGAGCATCCTCAATAAGCCCCCAAAGCCTCAGGAGCTCCGGGGCTCGTGAGGTATCGAGGCTTCCTTGTGTCAAGGTCATTCAGACTCTGGGACCCGAACCCGCTCCGGAAGATGCGGGGGTGTGACATGTAGGCAGGTCAGTTGATAGGACGTGGTGAGTAGGGCGGTTATGGGTAACCGTTGCGGGGTGAGGTAGTGGGACACTTTGTGCAGAGAGGGTGTCAGTTGACAGGACGGGGCATTAATGAAGAAAGAGAGAGACACGTCCTTTTGAATTTGAACGTGGCCGCCTTTTTGCATTCTTGCCGCCACTTCGGATTCCCCCGATCCCCTATAAATAGGGGGTCCTTTTCACCGCATTGCCCATCACTTTCCATCTTCGCCTCAGACTCGCAAATTTGTGAGCGTTGCCGAGATCAGTTCCGTCAGCCGAGATCACAACCGGAGTCTTCGTTCTCGTCCGATTCTTTCAGAAGAAACGACCTCGTCCAACTCTGAGGGGTCGACGTCTAGTGCCGCAAAGGAAACGGCCAAGGAGGAAACCGCCAAGACAGCCCCGGAGTCGGAATCATCCGAAGTGAGTAAGGGTGGTTCCGAGGTCGTATATAATAGTGACCTCGGAACGGAAGTACCCCACGACGAGGGCATGCTGGAGCCGGTCGCTCCAAAGGATGTCGCCAAAATTGACTTCGGCAAGATGCCGAAGTTTAGAAGTCACGTCGTGAAAGACAGAGCTGAAAAGGTGATAAGGAAATACCCCTTCAGGACGGGGTATCCCATAAGATCGCCTGGGCCAGATGACTAGGCCGAGAAGCCCCCAATGGGCACGGTGGCGATTTACCTCCAGCAGTTGGAAGCCGGGCTGAGAATGCCGACGTCGAGGTTCTTCAGGGACGTACTCCGACACTTCGGCTTCAGGATCACTCAGCTCACCCCGAACGCGATCCGCATCGTGGTGGGATTTGAGATGCTATGCTGACATCAAGAGGTGACCCCCACCGTTGACCTTTTTCGTCGATGCTACACATTCAAGGCACACGGGACGGATAAGGGATGGTTCTATGTCTGCAACCGGAACAACACCATCCCGAAACTCGTGGTCGACGCTCCCACTTCGATAAAGAATTGGAAGCGCGACTTCGTCTTCGTCATCGCCGGGGACTTCCCTAGGGGTTTTTGGTGGAGGCCGATTAAATCAAAGGCCGACCCTTCCGCGGGGGATCACGACGAGGAGGCCTTCCAGAAGTTGATGGGGTCAGGGTTTCGAATCAATTGTTGAGACTACCTCGAGGCTGTGTTGGTCGACGGGAAAATTAGCCGAGCCGTGATCAACCCTGACAAGCCTCCCTTCTTTTCCACTAGACTTTCGAAGCCTTGTAATTTTTCTTTCCTAGCTTTCCTTTCACTTCGACTGTTACAAATAATAATGTTTGCTTCTTGCGCAGTGGTTAAATTATCCGATATCATCACCTCCGACTCGACTGAGTTGGCCAAGAGGAACAAGAGGAAGAGCTCAGAAGAGACCTCGGCACCTCCGCCGAAGAGGAAAACACAAGGGTAGGTGGCTAAAATTTCGGCTGCCAAGAGCACCCCAACCATGGCAGCCCAAAGCAGTTCGGCCGCCGCAGCCACAGGGTCCACCTCGTCTATGCCAGAAGGGGTGCCCCTCGAGGGAGTCACCACGGCACTCCCGCCTCCTCATGGCCGAGGCAAACAACTGAAGCCTCCAGTCAATCCGGTCACGGGGTCCTCGCTATGGAATCATTTCCATAGCCCCTCTGTGTTTCCTGGGGAAGAAAAAACGCACCCCGGTGATCGCTGGTGCCCGAACTGGACCTTCTCGGTCAACGATAGGTACAGCCATCCTTGGGTTGCACAAGAATTAGTGATGTAGTCAAGCTTGCCAAGGGACGTGGAGTTTATGAGAAAACTGACTCTGGCCGAGGTGGTCCAGAGCGTCATGGTGGCCACGGCCTCCAATACAGCATTTGTGGCCAAGATGGCCCACAGGTATTGTGCCCTAGTCGAGGAGCAGGACACCGGCAAGTTGCAAAATAAGATCTCCAAGTTGGAGAAAAAACTTATGGTGTCCGAGTCCGAGAAGATGGAGCTCCAGAGACGACTTCAGCAGGCCGAAACGAAAGAAGAGCAGAAGAGGAGGGACGAGGTGAAGAAGTCCCATGAACAGGCCCTCAAGGGTGCTGGAGCCTCGGCGGTGGAGGCTTTCCGGAGGTGGTCCGAGGCCTTCACCAAAAACCTCGGCGAACTGACCATGCCGAGCTTTATGTTCGGCTACACATCTGTTATTGACGAGGCCGCTCCTTACCTCTCTCCCGAGGCCTTGGAGTCCTTGAGGAACAAGGCCAACTACAACGAGGACTCCAAGGAACTGTGTGATCGGATGGCCGAGGGCATCCAAACTGGATGAAACCTGGCCGAGGTTCGGGACGAGTTCAACAAATGGCTATCCGAGCTCGACGAGGTGTTCGAGGAGGAGGGAGGAGGAGAAGAGGCTACTTTCAGCAGGGGAGACGCCGGTGAGAAGACTAGCGAGGAGCATAAAGGAGGAGGAGAGCCTCATCCCGGCGGGAGAAAGACTAGCAAGGAAACCGGCCAGGAGGGAGCCGAGACAAGGGTCTAGGCTCGCGGGTGTTGAGGGAAATGCCGAGGCAGAATGTGTTTAGTAGCACTCCTGACCTCGGTTCTTGTATTCCTTTTTTAATGCTCTTTTCATTAAATGAAGTCTCTATTCCTTCTCATCTCGGTTCTTTTACTTTCTCGTTTCATCCCCTACTTGTCCCCCTTATTTTTTAATAATGGATGTGTGGTATCAAGGTATTAAAAAATAATGAAATGTCTGAAGTCACAACTTGTTAAAATTTTCAAGCATAATACAATCTAAGCTTCTCGGCGTGCCAAGTCCTCGGCACTAGAGAACCATCTCGGTAGTTTAGTTTACAATACCCACTTAGGTTAGATTCCACAACCCGGTAAGGGCCTTCCCATTTTGGGCATAATTTTTCCTGTGGTTCAGCTCGGCTGACCGAGTTTTTTCTCAGGACCAGATCTCCTGGTTGGAATAGACGATGTTTCACGCGGGCATTGTAGTAGCGGGCCAAGGTTTTCTTGTATGAAGCATCCCGAACTGAGGCAACATCTCTTCTTTCTTCGACAAGATCGAGATCCAGTTGTCTCTCTTCTTTGTTCACCTCGACTGTATAAGCTGCCAACCGAGAACTGGATGTGAGGATCTCAGTAGGAATGACCGCTTCGGTTCCATAGGTCAAGGAGAAGGGGTTCTTGCGTGGCTGATCTCGGCGTGGTCCAATAGGACCACAGGACACTGGGGAGTTCTTCTACCCAAGATGATCCAGTTCGGTGTAGTCGGGTCTTGAGGTTATGCAAGAGAGTTCGGTTGAAATTTTCTGCTTGACCGTTGGCCTGGGGGTGGCCCACCGAAGTAAAGTGTTGTTTGATGCCGAGGTTCTCGCACTAACTCTTAAACGGGTTCTCGGCAAACTGCCTCCCATTGTCTGAAATGATGATCTGAGGTATGCCGAAGAGGCAAACGATGCATTTTCAAAAGAATTTTTGAACCGCCAACCCTGTGATGGTCCTTAGAGGCTCGGTCTCGACCCACTTAGTGAAATAGTCCACGGCGGTTACAAGAAAGGTATAACCTCCGACAACTTTAGGGAAGGGACCGATAATGTCTGTCCCCCATTGCTCGAACGGCCAGGGGAGGTGATTGGAATCATAAGATTTGAGAGCTGGTGGTGCTCGAGAACAAGGTTTTGGGTATCTTGTCGAACGGAAGGCCAGAAATACCCGAGAAGTAGGGTATTCTTGGCCAACATCTTGTGGCCGACGTGAGCCCCACATAGGCCTTCGTGTATCTCGTGGAGGAGTTGACGTCCCTCCTCGGGCGTAATGCACCTCAACCACGGGCCAAGGTAGGACAGTTTGTACAACTCCCCATCGCGGAGCGCGTACCAAGCGGCTTTGCGTTGGATCCTTCTCGCTTCAGCTTGGTCCTCTGGAAGGATTCTCTGACCTAAGAAGAGGATGAATGGGCTCATCTATGTGTCTTCCGGGTGTACGGAGCAGGCCACCCCTTCCATGTATCCCGCCTCGTTCAACACTTCCACTAGGACCGTCTTGTTGAGATCAGAAAATGATGTGGAAGCCAGCCGGGATAAGGCGTCGGCCCGCCTATTCTGTGACCGGGGTATTCTTTGGATTTCGAAAGACTTGAAGTACACAGTAAGTTGGTGAACTTTGGAGAGATACCGTTACATGGTCTCATCCTTGGCTTCATATTCACCAAGAACTTGGCATACTACAAGTTGGGAGTCGCTGCGGACATGGATCCGCTGAGCATCGAGTCTGCGGGCTAGCTGGAGTCCCGCAATCAAGGTCTCGTATTCGGCTTCATTATTAGTGGCCGGAAAGTCAAAGCGGAGGGCATATGAGCACACTTCTCCCTGGGGTCCCTCCAAGAGCGGTCCTGCTCCGCTGCTATCCCCGTTAGAAGATCCGTCCACATACAACGTCCACAAGTGTGGGTCGGGCACTTTGGGGATTGCAGAAGTGGATTCTTGGCTCTCCGTGAAAGTGAGCTCGGCAAGAAAGTCAACTAAAGCTTGAGCTTTTATGGCAGTACGCGGCTCATACGACAGATCATACTCTCCTAACTCGACAGCCCACTTGGTGAGGCGCCCGGAAACCTCGGGACGCACCAGTATCTGTCGAATAGGCTGGTCTGTCCTAACGGAGATAAGATGAGCTAGAAAATAAGGTTTCAGCAACCGAGCTGCGTGAACTAATCCTAGCACGAGCTTTTCCACCTGGGTGTATCGAGTTTCCCCGGAGAGCTCGGCCGACATAGTAGACTGGCACTTGAGTGCCCTCATCTCTGATGAGCATAGCGCTGACAGGTTCATCGGCGGTGGAGAGGTAGAGGTACAGCTTCTCTTCGGGTCGAGGTGAGGCGAGGGTAGGCAGGTGATGCAGATATTGTTTCAATTGATCGAAGGCTTGCTGGCACTCTTCGATCCAGGCGAACTGATCAGCCTTCTTCAATACCTTAAAGAAGGGTAAGGCCTTCTCAGCAGATTGAGACAGGAAGCGGTTCAGTGCGGCCAGACGTCCGTTTAGCCTCTGAACTTCTCGAAAGTTTCGAGGTAGGGACATGTTCTGGATGGCCTTGATCTTGTCGGGGTTAGCTTCGATTTCCCGGCGGAAAACCAGATACCCCAAAAATTTTCCTGAGGTGACGCCGAAGACGCACTTCTTAGGATTTAGCTTCATTCTTGAGTCCCGCAGGACGCCGAAGACCTCCCTTAGATCTGACAAGAAGGCCGAAGTGGTTAGACTTTTGACGAGGATGTCGTCCACATAGGCCTCCACATTGCGGCCGATCTGATCTTTGAAGAGGCGGTTGATCAGCCTTTGATAGATCGCCCCGGCGTTCTTTAACCCGAACGGCATGGTGGTGTAACAGTAGACACCCCGGTCGGTGTAGAACGCTGTCTTCTCTTGGTCCTCCTCACTTATTCCTATTTGATGGTACCCCTTGAAGGCATCTAGGAAGTAGAGGATCTCGTGTCTCATTGCCGAGTCGACGAGGGCGTCTATCCTCGGCAGCGGCTAGCAATCTTTGGGGCAGGCCTTGTTAAGGTCGGTGAAATCCACACACATTCTCCATCCACCGGTGTCCTTTTTGACCATGACAGGGTTGGACAGCCAGGTGGGGTATTGGATCTCATGGATCATCTTGGCAGGCAAGAGCTTATCGACCTCATCAGATATGGCCTTGCTGCATTTGGGGCCAAAGTGCCTACTTTTTTGTCTCACAAGACGGGCCTGTGGATTGACGTTAAGCTGGTGAATCATTAGCTCGGAGGGCACTCCAACCACTTCATCAGCTGACCATGCGAAGACGTCTCGGTGGTCCTTTATCAGGTGGATCATCTCTTCTTTTAGGGGCGAGGGGAGTTTGGCCCCCACTTGGACCACTTGGTCAGGTCTCGCCTCGTCCAAGACCACCTGCTCCACCTCGTCCCCGGGCTCAAACCTGCCAGGCTTTCCGGTCTTCTGAGGATCGATACTGTCTATGGAGAGCACAGTTGGTCTCTTTTCCTCAGCCTTTGACACAGCCCGGGGAGTGACCGCGGCTTGGATGGTGGCGAGGTAGCATTCTCGGACGGCGTTCATGTCGCTACTCACCTTGGCCACCCCTGCGGGTGTCGGGAATTTGAAATTCAAGTGGTAGGTAAAGTACACAGATCTCAAAGCGTTGAGCTTGGGCCGACCTATTAACATGTTGTAAGGAAAATCTGCTTTGACCACCGCAAAACTGACGGGTACAGTTTGGCAGCGGGGGTGACGTCCGATAGTCACCATCAGGGACACCATTCCCTCAGGGTGGACTACGTTTCCCCCGAAGCCGACGAGGGGAGTTCTGACAGGAGTGAGTTGCTCTCTGGTCAGTTTCAAACTTTCGAAAGTTCGGTAGTACAAGACGTCTACCGAGCTTCCGGGATCAACATAGACTTTCTTGACTATGTAATTATTGGTGAGAATTTCAATCACAAGGGTTTCGTGATTGCTGGATGCGGCAGGGATTGGGTCGCTGGGACCATAGGTAATCACCTCGAATAACCGGGAGTTCGGCTCGGCCACCTTCATACTGGCATGGCGGTAGGTCCGTTTACGGGAGTTCTATCTGTCTCCTCCCGTCGGGCCACCCGCGATTGTATTGATCACCCCGGCGATGTTAGGGTCATAGCCCGGGGACCCGTCTGGCGAAGGCCGCTGGTCCTCCCTATGGTCCTCGGGTCCACGACAGTGACTCTTTGTGCCCCGCATGTCCTCTCGGCAAGGGCCCCGGTTATCTCGGTGGGAGGCATTTCGGTTGAAACCTCCATCCTTGCGGACGAATTGCTTCAAGTATCCCTGTCTGATCAGGTTCTCGATCTCCCTCTTCAAATCGTTGCAGTCTTCGGTCTCGTGCCCAACATCTCGGTGGTAGGCACAATAGAGACTGGAGTTTCTCTTCTCTCTCGTTCCCAAAATTTCAGGAGGGGCTCGGCCGAGGTGATTCTGCCTCATTACAGCCAGGATATGAGACCGACTGGAATTGAGTGGTGTCAGCTCGGCGTCCGAGGTGGACGACCTCCCTTTCACGATTCTGTCAAAGACACTCCGGCGATCGCGAAATTGATTCGACGAGCCGCTGGGGCCTTGTTCGAGTTGGCCGATTTCTTTTTGCCTCCGGGACTCTTGTCCAGTACGGGCTGCTTGGGCTTCCCGCTTCATGCGATTTAGATCCTCACTTCGAATTCCTTGGTCTACCTGTTCCCAGAGTTTTCGAAGTGTATGGGGGTAGTTTCGATGTATTTCGGTATGGAAAATCCCTGCGATCAACCCGTTGGTGAAGACAGCTATGGTTACCTGCTCATTTTGATCAAGTATCTGCACATTTTCCTCATTGAACCTCTGCACATACGAGCGCAGTGACTCGCCGGGAGCCTAGTGCAGGTTCAAGAGGTAGGCTGAAATCTTTGTCATTGGGTGAGACGATACAGAGCGGTGAATGAACCTGTCTACCAACTCGTCCAGTGAGGAAATGCTCCTCGGTTCTAAGCCCCAGAACCATTTTCGGGTTGTCCCTTGTAGAAAAATGGGAAAAACTTGACAAATCACGGCGTCGGGGACGCAGTAGAGACGGAATGCTGAAATGAAGGCACGAAGGATCAAGAATCACCTCGGCCATCGTAGGAATGCAATGCTAGGAGCTTAAAATTAGGGGGAACCATTTCTCCATTGATGTCATTGGTAAAGGGCGGAGTTCTCATGTAGTCGGCTGCTAGGCCCCCAGGGCGCCGGAAAAATGCCCGGGAAAATACCCGGGAAATAGAGGCAATTTTGGAGGTCGCCTTGGAAGATGCGCGCCTGGAAGAACTCCGAGAGAGGTGCCCCTCATCAGAGTCCTCACCTGAAGGTACTTCAGGTGACTTCGTCGATCTCCTCTTGGAAGATTCGACTTTTTCTTTCCCCTGCCTCTTGAAGTACCTCCCTAGTTCTTCGAAAATATTGGGATTGTCCGCTACGAACTTAGCCATCTTGGCGATGGCGTCTTCATTGGTGGGCTGGATCCTCGGGGACCCTTGTTCGTCAGATATGTGACCTTGCTGAGCTCCCGAGACTTGCCCAGCCCCGGTTGAGGGAACTCTCCCATTTCTGCAGCTCGTGGATCTCATTTTAGCAGTAATGTCGTTCCCACAGACGGCGCCAAATGAAGAGGTGATTTTTGGTGGTTAGCAGAACCGACCTGAATCAGTCCTCTCTCAAGTGAAATGTGGTGAATTCACTTGTCCGAAGTGAATGGCGGGCTTCTCCCCTGGAATCACTCCGACGATCAAGTCAGTATATTGAGAGAACTAGAGAAAACAAGAGTGTGTACGAATGAACAGTATGCTTACTTGTTGAGGGCACATGGGGGGTATTTATAGGGCAGGAGTGGAAGACAGGACGGAGGGCTCATGCTAATGGGACCCATGTCCTGGTCATTACGACTCTGTTCCCTGCCAGGAAGTCTGACTCTGACACTGTAGCCGCTGGACGTGATGACGGGGAGCCTTGCGTAGTAGCCATTAAGAGCATCAGGTACTTTTCAGATAAAGCACTGGTCCCGTGTGATGTCAAACGTGTTGGCATCATCAGCGTGCAGTCGAGGTGGGAGCCTAGAGGTCATCCAAGCAGGTAGGCCAGAGATCTGGCCGATCTCAGGAGTCAGGTCCAGGACATGACCGCGCTGGTGTGAAGGACAAAATGAGGTTACCTCGGCACTGCAGGGTGGCCGAGGTGGGCATCCTCATTATTGATTGGTGGAAGAAAGTTTGACCTGCTTGTTTTTTCTTGAACAATGGTTAGAGACGGTGGAGATGGCTGAAGTGGTGGTTTACGGCTGCTGCAGCAGCTGCAAAGAGCAGCGACCACCTCCCACCACCCTTCTCCGCTCTCTCTTTGTGAATATCTCTTTGCGCTCTGCTACTCAGTCCTCACGAAACCCTTCTTGCTTCTCCTCCTCCCTTTTTCCCGTTTGCCGACCAAACTTCTCTCGGTTTCATTCTTTTAGTTTCTCAGCCGCCACTCTCTACTCTCTCTACTGGTTGTCCTCTCTCTCAAACCCCCGTAGCTGCCTTCTTTTTTCTTATTCCGCTTCCCAGATCTCTTCCTCAGCCCGCAGCCCCTCTTTTTTTCTCGGTCTCCCTCTCACTCCATCTCTCCTTCTAGCTCTCTAACCCTAGTCGCCTCTTACTCCCTCTCCAGGAGTCACTCAATATGCTCTCCTTCAAACTTTCTCGGCCTTCCTCTTTATTTCTTGCTGTCTTTTTCTTTTATATCAGCTGCAACTCCGAAAACCTCATCTCAACGGTTGACAAACAACCTTAGTTCACCGCCTCTCTCTCAGCCATCAGATTGGTTTCATTTTCTAGATTCTTCTTGGTTTGTAGATGGAAGCCAAGTGGTTAGGGATTAAAGGATCCAATGGTGAAGGAAAAACAGTGGAAAAAATTGTGGAAAAGAAATGGAACCGAGTTGGATTTTTATTTTCTGTACTTCCACGTATGCTTCTGATATGAAACTGAGGAAAGGCTTGGATCGTGTACATCACAGGATGTGTGAGCTTGTTTTTTTTTGATAAATTTTAATGCTAAAAAATATCTTAAAATAAAAATTAAGGGACTAATGAGCAAAAATATATCAATACTAATAAATAAATAAAGTTGAATTAAAAATTTGGTATCTAAAATGCTAAAAAAATGTCTAAAAACAAAATCATGAGATGAATAAGTAAAAATAGATAATGACTATCAATTAGAAAAAAATAAAATAAAGATAAATTAAAATTTGGTGTCTACAGATTGGCTCCAGCTGAATTGAAAGAGTTGAAATTGTAATTGTAAGATTTGCTAGAGCGAGGTTTTATTAAGGAGAGTGATTCATCGTGGGGAGTCCTGGTCTTGTTTGTTAAAAAGAAATATGGGAGTTTAAGGCTGTGTATAGATTACCGAGACTTGAACGATATAATCATTAAAAATAAGTACCCTTTGCCCCATATTGACGAGTTATTTGACCAATTGCAAGGGGCGGTGGTATTCTCGAAGCAAGACCTCAAGCAGGGCTATTATCAATTGAGAATTTTGAAAAAAAAATATACCTAAAACTGCTTTTAACTCGAGGTATGGACACTTTGAGTTTGCAGTGATGCCGTTTGAATTGACTAACGTACATGCGGCTTTTATGAATTTGATGCATGAAATTTTTAACCCTTATCTAAATCAGTTTGTAGTAGTATTTATCGATGATATACTGGTATACTCCAAGATTTTGGAGAATTATGAGAAACATTTGAAAATTGTTTTACAAATGTTAAGGGAATATCAGTTGTATGTTAAGTTTAGCAAATGTGAATTTTGGTAGAAAGAAATGGCATTTCTAGGTCATATAATTTTCCAGGACGGAATTAAGGTGGATCCAGCCAAAGTTGAAGCGGTTTCTAAATGGAAGCAATCGGAAAACCCTACTGAAGTTCGAAATTTTATAAGGTTAGTAGGGTATTACTGGAGATTCATCAAGGATTTTTCTAAGATTACTGGACCCATGACTGAGTTAACTAAGAAAAGTGAAAATTTATATGGAGTTCGAAGTATGAAAAAAGTTTCCAAGAGTTAAAGAGACGATTGACGAGAGCACCAGTATTAGTTTTATCTAATGGGAAGGATAGTTTTGTAGTATATACAGATGCTTCAAAAGAAGGTTTGGGATGCGTATTGATGCAAAACGGTAAAATGATTGCGTATGCCTCTAGGAAATTAAAGCCGCACGAGAGAAATTACCTAACTCATGATTTGGAATTAGCGGCTGTAGTATTTGCATTAAAGAAGTTGAGACATTACTTGTATGGAGTGACATTTGAGGTTTTCACGGACCATAAGAGTCTAAAGTATTTATTTTCTCAAAAGGAACTGAATTTGAGACAACGTAAATGGATGAAATTTTTTAGGATTACGATTGCATGATAAAGTATCATCCAGAGAAAACCAATATAGTGGCCGATGCTTTAAGTTGTCAAGTGCAGGTGGCAGGATTGATGATCAAAGAATTGCATTTGTTGGAAGAGATTAGTTGTTGGAATCCCCGACTCGAACCGAGAAAAGTGATTCAAGGAAACATTGTCGTGAAATCTTCTTTGTTGGAACGCATCAAGAAAACTCAGGAAAAGAACGTTGAGGTGCAAAAGTGGTTGGAAAAATTTAATAAAGGAGAAAAGTCGGATTTTAATTCGGATGTGAATGGCGTACTAAGATTTAGAAATCGTATAGTAGTGCCCAAGGACGAAGGGCTTAAGAAGGAGATTTTGGAAGAAACACACCGGTCTAAGTACACGGTACATCCTAGAGAGAATAAAGAGTACCAGAACTTGAAGAGTTTGTACAAGTGAGAGAACATGAAAAAGGAAATTGCCCAATTTGTCCAAACTTGCTTAATTTGCCAACAAGTTAAAGTCGAGCATAAGAAACCATCAGGTCTATTACAACCTTTAGAAATACCCGAGTGAAAGTGGGAAAATATCACCATTGATTTTGTATATGGATTACCTAGGACACAAAAAAGTCATGATGTAGTTTGGGTGGTAGTAGATAGATTAACCAAATCGGCTTTCTTTCTGCCGATTAGTATGAAGTACCCGTTGGAGAAGTTAGCTAAGTTATATTTGGATGAGATTATAAGACTACACGGGATACCCGTAAATATTGTGTCCGATCGAGACCCTAGATTTGTTTCACGGTTCTGACAGAAAATGCAAGAAGTGTTGGGGACCAAGTTGAATTTTAGCACTACTTACCATTCCTAGACCGATGGACAGTCTGAGAGGACGATTTAAACGCTTGAGGACATGTTGAGAACCTGTATTTCGGATTTTGGAGAGAGTTGGAGTAAGTATCTGACATTAGTGAAGTTCCCTTATAATAATAGTTTCCATTTATCCATTCAAATGGCTCCGTATGAAGTGCTTTATGATCGCAAGTGTAGATCTTCATTTGTTGGGATGAAATAGGTGAACAAAAGATTTTAGACCCCACTACAGTACCATGGATTGAAGAGGCAGGAGAAAAAGTGAAGTTGATACATCAGAGAATTCAAACCGCACAGAGTCGTCAGAAGAGTTATGCAGATAATAAAAGGAAGGATTTATAATTTGCGGTTAGAGACCAAGTTTTTCCTAAGATTACTCCTCTGAAAGCGAGTTTAATGGCAGGAAAGGGAAAGAAACTACAACCGAGATTTGTAGGACCATATAAGATTCTTCAACGTGTAGGAAATGTGGCTTATAAGTTGAAATTGCCATCGAGTTTATCTCGGATCCATAATGTTTTTCATGTGTCGATGCTCAAGAAATATCATCCAGGTCCGTCTCATGTATTGCAACCAGAAAATATTGAGATTGATGAGGCTCTGACCTATGAGGAGAAACCGATAAAACTTCTAGATCGCAAAATGAAAGAATTGAGCAATAAGCGAATTCCGTTGGTGAAAGTTCTTTGAAGAAACCACGGACTCGAAGGGGCAACTTGGGAAGTATAAGAAGAAATTCAAGGAAACTATCCAAATCTATTTCCAGATCGAGGTATGGAATTTTGAGGATTAAATTTTTCTAAGGAGGAGAGGATGTGAGGACTCATGTTTTATTCTTAAAATAGTTATTTTTATAATTAATTACACTAATATTAGTTAATTATATTATAGTTACATGAATCGTTTTTAAATTTCGCTCTATCGAGCGCGAATCGGAGGTTCACGTATTTCGCATCGAATCGACTAAGTGGAGATTTAAGAAATTTATATTAGACTACTAAGAGTGAATAATTATAGTGTTAAAGGAATTACATTTGAGAATTAGTGCACAAGTGCAAGAAACAAGAGAGAAAAGTGGTGGTTCGGGACACTATTCGTGCATTATTCCTAGTTGATTTTTACATAGATTTTGGCCACAAATTCTTAAAGCTTCCAAGAGAAGCTTCACTCAACACAAAACCCTCACTCTTCTCCCACTTGGAGCCATAAGAAAACAACAAAAGAAAAAGAGAAAGAAGCTCCACTCCATCTTGCTTCATCTTGCTTCCATTTCACTTCGAAATTTGCACCCAATTTCAAAACTACTTGGAGATTAACTTTAGTTTGGAGGAGGACAACATCTAGTAGAAATTCTTGGAGGTTTTTGTGGTGAAATTTCTGGTTTCTTCAAGGGCTAAGGAGGTAACCATCAACTCTTGCAATCTCTACATTTTTCTTCAAGAATAAAGATTAGATTTCATGGGTTTGACAACCCAAAGCATGAAATAGGTAGAGGACTTGAGGAAACCCATTTTATCTTGTTTTAAATCTAAGCTAGCGAACTTGATGATCCCTTTAGGTAGCTGCCTTGAGGTGTAACTAGTTGATTGTGGTTGTTTACGTGTTATTTGAGATGAATACGGTTAGAATGTGAAGGAAAATCGAAGGAAAGTTGGAAGTGCAAGCTGGCCGAATCTGTCCTGTGGTTATCTTGCTTGAATTTTGAATTTTTGTTCGTTGTTTGGCTGCGAAATTGAGTGATATATGTTGTATATTATGTGTAAAAGTGCCTTGCAATATTCACAACAAGGACCTTCTGAAGCGTCTTAAGTATGGTAAATCCTCAGACTGCAGATTGACAACAATCCTTGAAGATATATTCTGTTTAAAGTCTTTGTTTCGAATGTGCTCTTTTTGCTTAGGTAGTTATGATGATAAGGATTTTTGTACTAAAGTTAGCTCATATGCTTTAGGCATTTTGTTGGATGAGGAATTCTTTGTTCCTCCGTGTCATTGAACACGTGTTGTACATATGATCGGGCCTTTGCTCGAATTATAAATTCTCTCTTTAAAGATCAATGCAAGTAAACTAACGTTTCGAAAAAAAAATGTGTAAATGTGCCTTCCGAAAATTATTTCATTTGGTTGAACAAAACTTGGATTTTCAAAATTGAAAGAAACCTGGAAATGGTAATCGGGGCACCCGAACAGTACCACTTTGCTAGAACATATCTCTGGGTGTATAAGTCGAAATTGAGTGCCATTAGCGGCATTCAAAACTAGACATCCGTAGCTTTTTAACGGTATAAAAAATCACCCGCTAGTTCATTTTGAGTCATCCGTAGTGAGTTGGCAAAATTTGCTGCCCTGTTATGAATATCTGTCCGAGAGGACATGAGAAGCCGCAACTTGTGGCTTGAATTCGAACTACTTGTGAACTCATTTTCGAAACGTTTTCTTCTGATAAAATGTGGCATTTTGAACTTAGTTTCCAACATCACCAACCATTCTTAATTTGAACTTGTATTAAGTGAGTTATGGCCTAATTTTAAAAGTACGATAAAGCTTGAGAACTAGAAAGCTTTTCTTTCTTGCTGGCTGACTGGTCTATTTTGTTGTGGGATATTTTATTTCAAAAATTTTGATGTTAATCAACCATCAAGTGTTTATTAAAGGTTTCTAGGACCTTGGTTTCAAAAATGGATCGAATTTGGACTGATTTCATTGTGCAAAATGTTTGGAAAAGAAATAAAAGCAAGAAGGCAGATTAGCTTTAAAACATTTTACGAATTTTACTCATTTTGTTAACGGCCTTCCCACGTGAATTTTTACATGAAATTTAATACTGGGGTAGTCCACATATAGAGGTTTAAGTGTACCAAATTTGGTGATATTTCAATAATCTTTTGATATCCAAATGATGCTACAAAAATGGCTTTTAAAATCTGGAAATTCACTGTTTTAGTGGTGAAAATTTACCGACTTTGAACTGCTATATCTTGATACTCAAGATTTCAAATTTAGTTTCGTTTGTCATGTTCGAAACTTAGTTTGGAACTCTTATTGTGCTATAAATTTCAAGGGCTGATTCATTTTCTATGAATTATGTCGAATTTCCAAAGATGACTGCAAAATCAAGACTGGTTCAAACCTATCCTATTAGAACTGAATCTTTGAATTGAAAAATGAGTGCTTTCCGTTTAGAATTTGGAAAAGTTTCTTCCAAGGACTTTTAGTACTTTGAACCAAGATTCCAACGGTGTAAAGCTTTCCATTTTTGGACCTATTGAGTACAAGTTCTGATTTTCCTAAATTTGACGCGCAAAACTGAAATTCTCCGACTTGATGGGAAATGAGTTTTTGAAAACTTTTCCCTATCTTTTGATATTGATTGATCGTTTTAAACTCGATTTAATGGAGGAAATCAGTTTCTCTTGTGTTAATAAATTCTCACTTTTGAATCTCGATTTTTGAGTGATTAAAGTTCTTTTTTGAGACAATGACTGGTCTAAATAAGTGTACCTTCTTCCTTGGTTAATACATGATTGTTAGTGAAAGTGTCTTGTTTTTTGATCAGGCGCTCAAGGAGATCTTCAAGAAAATCTCGAAGAGAATGCCTAAAGGCTTAATTGCACGCTCACTCACTTTTATTTTGACTTGGTGAGTGTCAAGTGTATGGAGTGTTGCTAAGTGCTTAATTGTTCTCATTAATTGAGTATTTTGAAAGTGTTGAGTCGAGTGTATACTTTATCTTACTCATTCTCTTTTAAGTGAATTGTACTTGAATTTCATGAAGTAAAGTGTTGCAATAGTGAATTATGCTATGGTTGCATATGTGGATTGGAGTGAATCTCCTCGACTTATAGTGATAATAGTGGGGGACGCCCAAACTCATGGCCGACATTGCGACGCGAACCGCATGGGCTTGGTCGTGAAGTTTGTTGAGCCATGAGAAAATTTTATAAGTTTGATCTATTGGAGAGATCTCGCTTGGCATATTCGAGTAGTATCGCCTTATATAAAAGAAGTGCGGGACCGGAGCAGGAGGTGTAACGGTGAACGGGGAAGTGTAAGTGATGTTCTACGGACTTATAACCTACCCGATTGACGGAGTGTCAACTCGTGGAGGTACTGGATCGAGCAAGTGGAATATAGCTCCTGACAACTCCCATATTCTTATCAAGTGTGTTTTATTGTTAATTGCGAACTACTTGAATGTTATAACTTTAATTCTCGTATTAGTGTTGTTGTTATTTGAATACGTGTTTGCATGTGTGTTTCTTGGCCTCACGAGCATCCGCTCACCCCATTAGCTTTGTTTTCCTTAATAGGAGTTGAATTGGAAGGAATTATGGAGAAGTCAACTTGTTGGACTTATGGTTAGGGTTTTGAATGTAATTGTTAAAACAACTTTTGGAGGTTATATATTTTGGAAAAGTTGATGTATTTTGAAAACTATGATGTAAGATTGAGCACTTGTGTATGGAAGCGACTTTCTTCATATCTTCGACTTGTATTGTTTGGTTATTTATCTTAAGTTTGGATTGGAATCGTATCGACTCCTGGCGAGAGTTGGGCTGGCGTCCCGTCAATACCCTAGGGTTCGCCATTGGGAGAAATGGAGGCGTCACAGTTGGTATCAGAGCCCCAGGTTTAGAGATCTATTTGGGAGATATATTAGAGACTTTACCTTTAAGAATAGGAATGAGATACCATAGTTATACCTTGAGTGATGTTTGAGCGAGTTAGTGACTTTAAGTTTCTAACCTAGAAATTGTGGATGTTTTGCAGGGATGGAGAATGGAAATAGAGGACACACTATTAATGGTAATGGTCATACTAATGGCCACATGGAACTTCTTAGGCCTATTTACTATTGAGCACTTGATGGAGGAGCCCGTGTGCGTTACTCACCCTACACTAGATTTTCCCGATGTCTCTGTAGGGTGACTTACGCGTACCCTAATGACTTAGTACTGTCTCTTAATGACGAGCGTCGTCAATTGGTGAATAACAACTGAGCTTTACTTTAGGAGGTCGTGAAGCCGAGCATTATGATTAACGCTTAGAGCGCTAGGGTTGCAGAGCTCGAGAGGACTGTGGTGGACGAGATGGCTAAAGCTGAGGCTGCTCGTGATGAGTTTCAGAGGGTTAGAGCTCGATTAACTATGATAGGCGAGGAGGTCCGGGATCGGCCTTCTGAGATCTTGGCAGACGTTACTATGTTGATTGATAAGGTCATGGAGGTTGTTCAGAGTCCGGTTCAAGAGGGCATTGAGGAGGAGACTTTCGACGAGAACCCTGAGGAGGATGTTCCGCCCGATAGTCCTGCTAAGGAATAGATTTAGAGTGATAGATCTTTTGACTTGTGTAGTTAGAATTAGATGGGGTGGTGCTAGTCTAAAAACCATTGTATTTTGCTTGACTGTGTGGCCTACTTTTAAGGCACTTGAACCTACTTTTGTCGTGCCTGACTAATTGCACTTTAGTGGCACCTGTGTGTTATATTTTTGTAAATGCCCCATGACTTGCTAATTGTATGAACTTTAAAGTGTAAATACATGGTAATTATTATTATTTTTGATGTTTTCAAGTTGGCTCGTATATCAAGTATTTTCTCGCGCAATTATTTTATTTCTTGCATTAGGCATAACTAAGATTATGGACGGACGAATGAGTGGTCGAGGTCGTGGGCGTGGGGCTAGACAAACCCAACCTCAAGGGATGATTAGGGATCGGCAACTGGACCGACCCAGGGACTAGAAATTCTAGAGGGTAACCAAGTGGCTACTGCCATTAACCGGATGACTGACATCCTAGAACGATTAGCAGAGAAACAGGGTCCAGGGCCGCTTAACTAATCCGAAGCGTAGGATAGAGGTGATGATAGAGCCTTAGAGAGGTTTTTGAAGTTCGCTCCGCCTAAGTTTATTGGAGGACCTAATCCGGAATTAGCGAAGAACTGGTTGGAGAGGATGGCCAATATCTTCACCGCCTTAGATTATACAGAAGAGAGACGTGTGAACTTTACTGCCTTTCAATTTGATGGCGTGGGACGTGATAGGGGAAAAGTGAGAGAGAGCGCAGACCCCTTGGACTTGGAAAAACTTTACTCGAGAGTTTAATGAGAAGTTTCTTCCACCGCTGATCCAAGAGAAATAGGAGGACGAATTTATTAAGTTGAGACAGGGAACTCTTAGCGTGGCTGAGTATGAAGGGAAATTTACTAAGTTTTCTAAATACGCTCCAGAGTTTGTGGTTAATGAGCGGAAAAGGATTAGACGTTTTGTGCAAGGGTTTAATGTGGAGATTCATGAGGGGTTGGCAGCAGCCCAAATCTCTATGTTCACTGAAACCCTGGAGAAAGCACAAAGGGTTGAAAGTGCAAGGTTGCAAGTTAGGGATTTCCATACTATAAAAAGGAACTTTCCTAGTTACTCCTTTGGACAAGCTAGTAAAAGTGCTCCACCTTCCAAGATGGAAAGAGGAATGGGAGGAATAAGGACCGCTGAAGATCCAAGAGGGGCTTTATCAAGAGGAGGTCGTAGTTGACAAGGTCAATCGAGAGGAATACCTTCTAGTGGTCCGGCCATAATTCCTCAAGTTAGTTGTGGCTACTGTGGCAAGCCAAATCACTCAGAGAATGACCGTTGGAGGAAATCGAGAAAATGCCTGTACTGCGGTAGTACTGAGCACCAACTTGTAAGTTGTCCTAATGCACCCAAAGTAGGAGGTAGTACTCAACGGCCAGAGAAATCGGCATCTAAGCAGACTAGTGTTAGAGGAAGTCGACCTAGAGTATCGTCTATGGTAGATGCACTGGATCATCAACAAGTTCCTGACTCTACTGAGGTGGTCGAAGGTACGATCCTTAGTTTTCACCGTTTAGCTAAGGTTTTAATTGATCCGTGTGCGACACACTCTTTTGTGAACCCTAATTTTATGAGTGGAATAGAGGTGAATCCAATTAAATTACCTTATGATTTGGAGGTTAGAACACCTAATGGGGAACGAAGTTTAATAGCTAACTTGGTGTACAGAGATTGTGAGATATGGATTGGGGAACGGAAGTTACTGGCCGATTTATTGGGCTTAGCGATTAAAGGGTATGATGTTATCTTAGAAATAGACTGGTTAGCTCGGTACAATGCACAGTTGAATTGTAAGACGAAAATGGTAGAGTTGTGCATTCCAGGAAAGGCAACCTTAAAATTAGATGTAAGGGGTAGATTAGCCTCATCTGCTCTTATCTCAGGAATTCGAGCTAGGAAGATGTTGAGTAAGGGAGGTCAAGGATATTTGATTTTTCTTATAAATACCCCTAGTGATAAAGTGAGATTGGAAGATATGCCAGTAGTAAAAGAGTATCCAGATATGTTTCCTGAGGAACTAGAGTCTTTACCTCCAGAAAGGGAAATAACTTTTAAAATTGATGTGACTTCGGGGGTAGCACCTATCTCCAAGACGCTGTATAGAATGGCTCCAGCTAAATTGAAAGAGTTGAAGTTGCAATTGCAAGATTTACTAGAGCGAGATTTTATTAAGGAGAGTGATTCATCGTGGGGAGTTCCGATCTTGTTTGTTAAAAAGAAAGATGGGAGTTTAAACCTGTGTATAGATTATCGAGACTTGAACGATATAACCATTAAATATAAGTGTCATTTGTCCGACATTGATGAGTTATTTGACTAATTGCAAGGGGCGGTGGTATTCTCAAAGTTGGACCTCAGGCAAGATTATTATCAATTGAGGATTTTAAAAAAAATATATACCTAAAACTACCTTTAACTCGAGGTATGGACACTTTGAGTTTGCGGTGATGCCGTTTGGATTGACTAACGCACCTACTGTTTTTATGGATTTGATGCATAGAATTTTTAAGTCTTATCTAGATCAGTTTGTAGTAATATTCATCGATGATATACTGGTGTACTCTAAGATCTTGGAGAATCATGAGAAATATTTGAGAATTATTTTACAAATGTTAAGAGAACATTAGTTGTATGCTAAGTTTAACAAATGTGAATTTTGGTTGAAAGAAGTGACATTCCTAAGTCATATAATTTTCAAGGATGGAATTAAGGTGGATCCAACCAAAGTTGAAGCGGTTTCTAAGTGGAAGCAACAGGAAAATCCTACTGAAATTCGAAGTTTTATAGAGTTAGCAGGGTATTACTGGAGATTCATCAAGGATTTTTCTAAGATTGGTGGACCCATGACTGAGTTAACTAAGAAAAGTGAGAAATTTATATGGAGCCCGAAGTGTGAAGAAAGTTTCCAAAAGTTAAAGAGACGATTGACGAAAGCATCTGTATTAGTTTTACCTAATGGAAAGGAAAGCTTTGTAGTATATATAGATATTTCAAAAGAAGATTTGGGATGCATCTTGATGCAAAACGGTACAATGATTGCTTATGCCTCTAGGAAATTAAAGCCGCACGAGAGAAATTACCCAACTCATGATTTGGAATTAGCAGCTGTAGTATTTGCATTAAAAAAGTGGAGACATTACTTGTATAGAGTGACATTTGAGGTTTTCACAGACTATAAGAGTCTTAATTATTTGTTTTCTCAAAAGGAGTTGAATTTGAGACAACGTAGATGGATGGAATTTTTGGAGGATTATGATTGTACGATAAAGTATCATTCAGGGAAAGCCAATATAATGGCCGATACTTTAAGTCATCAAGTACAGGTGGCAAGATTGATGATCAAAGAATTGCACTTGTTGAAAGAGATTAGCTATTGGAATCCCCGACTCGAACTGAGAAAAGTGATTCTAGTAAACATTGTCGTGAAATCCACTTTGTTGGAATGCATCAAGGAAGCTCAAGAAAAGGACGTTGAAGTGCAAAAGTGGTAGGAGAAAGTTAATAAAGGAGAAAAGTCGAATTTTAATTCGGGTGTGAATGGCGTACTAAGATTTCGAAATCGTATAGTAGTGCCAAAGGACGAAGGGTTTAAGAATGAGATCTTGGAAGAAGCACATTGGTCTAAGTATACGATCCATCCTGGAGGGAATAAAATGTACCAAGACATGAAGAATTTGTACCGGTGGGAGAACATGAAAAAGAAAATTGCCCAGTTTGTCCAAACTTTCTTAATTTGCCAAAAAATTAAAATCGAGCATCAGAAACCATCAGGTCTATTACAACCTTTAGAAATACTCGAGTGGAAGTGGAAAAATATCACCATGGATTTTGTATCTAGATTACCTAGGACACAAAAAAGTCATGATGCAGTTTGGGTGATAGTAGATAGATTGACCAAATTGGCTCACTTTCTGCCGATTAGTATGAAGTACCCATTGGAGAAGTTAGCTAAGTTATATTTGGATGAAATTATAAGGTTGCACGGGATACCTGTAAGTATTATGTCCGATCGAGACCCTAGGTTTGTTTCACGGTTCTGACAGAAAATGCAAGAAGTGTTGGGGACCAAGTTGAATTTTAACACTACTTACCATCCCCAAACTGATGGACAGTCTGAGAGGACGATTCAAACTCTTGAGGACATGTTGAGAACCTGTATTTTTTATTTTGGAGAGAGTTGGAGTAAGTATCTGACATTAGTGGAGTTCGTTTATAATAATAGTTTTCATTTATCCATTCAAATGGCTCCGTATGAAGCGCTTTATGGTCGCAAGTGTAGATCTCCAATTTGTTGGGATGAAATAGGTGAACAAAAGATTTTAGACCCCACTACAGTACCATGGATTGAGGAGGCACGAGAAAAAGTGAAGTTGATACGTCAAAAGATTCAAACCGCATAGAGTCGTCAGAAGAGATATGCAAATAATAGAAGGAAGGATTTAGAATTTGCAGTTAGAGACCAAGTTTTTCCTAAGATTACTCATCTGAAAGCGAGTTTAATGGCAGGAAAAGGAAAGAAACTACAACTGAGATTTGTAGGACCATATAAGATTCTTCAACGTGTAGGAAATGTGGCTTATAAGTTGAAATTACCATCGAGTTTATCTCGGATCCATAATATTTTTCACGTGTCGATACTCAAGAAATATCATCCAGGACCGTCTCATGTATTGCAACCAGAAAATATTGAGATTGATGAGGCTCTGACCTATGAGGAGAAATCGATAAAACTTCTAAATCGTAAAATGAAAGAATTGAGCAATAAGCGAATTCCGTTGGTAAAAGTTCTTTGGAGAAACTATGGACTCGAGGGGGCAACTTGGGAAGTATAAGAAGAAATTCAAGGAAACTATCCAAATCTATTTCCAGATTGAGGTATGGAATTTCGAGGATGAAATTTTCTTAAGAGGGAAAGGATGTGAGGACTCATGTTTTATTCTTAAAATAGTTATTTTTATAATTAATTACCTTAATATTAGTTAATTATATTATCGTTACCTGAATCGTTTTTAAATTTCGCTCTATCGCGCGCGAATCGGAGGTTCGCCTATTTCGCATCAAATCGACTAAGTGGAAATTTAAGAAATTTATAAAACTACTAAGAGTGAATAATTATAGTGTTAAAGGAATTACATTTGAGGATTATTGCACAAGTGCAACAAACAAGAGAGAAAAGTGGTAATTCGGGATACTATTCGTGCACTATTCCTAGTTGACTTTTACATAGCTTTTGGCTACAAATTCTTAAAGCTTCCAAGAGAAGCTTCACTCAACACAAAACCCTCTCTCTTCTCTCTCTTGGAGCCGGCCAAAATAGCAAAAGAAAAGGAGGAAGAAGCTCCACTCCATCTTGCTTCCATTTCACTTCCAAATTTGCACCCAACTTGAAAACTACTTGGAGATTAACTTTAGCTTGGAGGAGGATAACATCTAGTGGAAATTCTTGGAGGTTTTTGTGGTGAAATTTCTGGTTTCTTCAAGGGCTAAGGAGGTAACCATCAACTCTTGCAATCTCTCTATTTTTCTTCAAGAATCAAGCTTAGATTTCATGGGTTTGACAACCCAAAGCATGAAATAGGTAGAGGATTTGAGGAAACCCATTTTATCTTATTTTAAATCTAAGCTAGCGAACTTGATGATCGCTTTAGGTAGCTGCCTTGAGGTGTAACTAGTTGATTGTGGTTGTTTACGTGTTATTTGAGATGAATACGGTTAGAAAGTAAAGGAAAATCGAAGGAAAGTTGAAAGTGCAAGCTGGCCGAATCTGTCCTGTGGTTATCTTGCTTGAATTTCAAATTTTTGTTGGTTGTTTGGCTGTGAAATTGAGTGATATATGTTGTATATGATGTGTACAAAGTGTCTTGCAAAAATTATTTCATTTGGTTGAACAAAACTTGGATTTTTAAAAAATTGAAAGAAACCTAGAAATGGTAATCTGGGCACCCGAACAGTACCACTTTGCTTGAACATATCTCTGGGTGTATAAGTTGAAATTGAGTGCCGTTAGCTGCATTCAAAACTAGACATCCGTAGCTTTTTAACGGTATAAAAAATCACCCGCTAGTTCATTTTGAGTCATCCATAGTGAGTTGGCAAAATTTGCTGCCCTGTTACGAATATCTGTCCGAAAGGACATGAGAAGCCGCAACTTGTGGCTTGAATTCAGACTACTTGCGAACTCATTTTAGAAACATTTTCTTTTGATAAAATGTGGCATTTTGAACCTAGTTTCCAACGCCATCAACCATTCTTAATTTGAACTTGTATTGAGTGAGTGCTGGCCGACTGGTCTATTTTGTTGTA